>NC_133666.1:451284326-451460217 GCF_037893015.1 Macrotis lagotis | reverse complement strand
TATTTGGTAAAAAATAGCCCCTGGGGTCTTGAAGAGTCCAACATTTCTGAATGATTGAACAAGTTGCTTGAAAGTAGGAACAGTACCTTCTATTTCTTTTTTATATATATGTAACAATTAGCTCAGCGTTTTGCAATTTGGCTCATGTAATAAGCAATGAATAAAAGTTGATTCAACATGGTGTGAGATATAACAGTGGTATCCTGCTTGGATTAGGGCACAACTAACAAGAGCCTAATTAGGAAAACCCCTGGAGTTGGGGGAAAGGTTAGTCCTAGTCTGAGCCAGAGGAGACGGGGTGCAACCTGCATAAAACAAATTATCCAGGTTTAGTTGTCAAGAGTATTTGCAGAACTTTGACCAGTGATTGAATCAATTGCAGACTAGAAAATTCAGACTTAAGGGAATCCATTGGAAGTTAGGAGGCTAAAATTCAGAGTACCAGGGAGGTTAATGCTTTGTCCAACACAATATAATTTTTCAAAGCTTAGATTTTATTATTATTATTATAGTGTTTTGTATATTCTGCCCCAGGTTGATGTTGATAAGCTTGCAGGATTGTGGATTGAGAGGAAGTTAATGTGAAAGAGGGTGTCTGCCACTATGCCTCCTAATTTGTCCACTCCTATTAAACTATGGGCCATATAAGTTGACAGTCAGTTTAGGGAAATTTTTCAGTTTTGATAAAAAAAAAACCCCTCTAAATTCATTATTCCTTTTATATTGTACTCTTCCTCCAGTTTTTTTTTACCTGCCCTTTCTATCCTTAACATCTAACCAATAATAACCTGTAGACTTGCCATGAATATAATTTTTAGCCCCAATTAAAACTCTTATTCTTCCCACTCAATAAATCTAGGGACAGAGTTTATAACTTATTAAGGAGATGGCAAGATATACATGTTTGTTCCAAATGTCCATTATATGGGAGGGAATGCTCTATATTTTGAGCCTACATCTGCTCATTTCTTTTTTCTTTGAAGTTAATAGAGCTTTTATTTCAATCCTTTCTTCCTCTCCAGTCTTTCATGCTTAGAACAAATCTAATGAGACATGAACACAGTGTTCATCCCCCAATTGTGCTAAGACTGACTTGGATTGTTTGACTTTTAAAGCCATTTACACCCAGGACTCTCCTGTACCTTTCTAATCTTTTTACACCTTCTTCTCCTCCATGAACTCAATGCTCCAGATATGCTGCCTTTTTCACTGTTTGTTGAACAATCTAATTCATGCCTTTTCATTTTTCACCATTCCTCACTGGTTATTTCCTTTTACCTCCACCTGGCTTCATTCAAAACTCAGCTGAAATCCACCCTTTTGTAAGAGAACTTTCCTGGTCTCCCATTGCAGGTGACTTCTCTCCCATTTAGCCTGTAGGCAGGGTGTTTAAAGTGTTAGAACAGGTTTAAGATTTAATTTCTAAATATGTATCAATTAAAAATGTGTATCTTGTATGCCCACAACTGTTTGCTGTCTCTCCCATTAGAATGTGTGTTCCATGATGGTAAGGACTTCATTTTTGCCTTTCTTTGTATCTAGAATTTAGGAGATGTTTGGAACATAGTTAGTGCTTGACTGACCCAATCTACTTTGAGAATTTATCAGTATTAGGCAGTGCTTGTTTGAGGACAGGGGTGGGAGGGATTTATAAAGGAGTGAGATTCTTTTTAATGGTTTCAGTATAAATCTGGTACCTGATCATTGGCAGGTGAACTTTTAGGTTAATTTATTTTGGAAAAATTGAAAAAACCTGGGAACACATACATCAAATTTTAACAAATATTTATTTACTAATTGATTTCTTCCTGGAGAGGGATGAATTAGAATTTTTTGAGACAAAATCTGTGAATTTCAAGGTATCTTAGAAAACTTCTTTTGTAAATGGGGAAATTAAGACACATATATACACATATTATATATATATATATATATATATATATATATATATTATATGCATATATATTACTTTATATCTGGGGCTCCCTCTTCCAAACCAACTCCTTTGCTGATTGAGTTCCCAGATCAAGTCTGTATGTCTCAGAATTCCAGGGGTAACTCCAGCAGAACTAAAGGTATTCTAATGCTATAGCTCTAAGACATTTCAGTGTATTCTTCCATATCTTGGTCACCAGTCATTAGCACTCCAATATAATTTGCCAGCATCAATGTCTCCTTGGATAAATAATTAATATCAGTTAGCTTTTAAAAAGGGTTATTTACTTAGAAGATATAGCAAGAACATTAGTAGAAACAGATTGCTGGAACCAGAGGGTAGACTTTCCTCTCTTCACCTTAGTCCCTAGAGAGATTGGGTTTAAGTTTAAAGCGACTGCTACAAAATTCTTCCCATCAAGTTTACTTTTCAACCCAAGATATAGTATTTTAACTGCTGAATTCATTCACTGGGCTATATTGGCTGTGGCAATCTTTGTTGTAGAACCTCTGGTTACTCTCCTGACCTTTTGAAGGTCATAAGACCATTCCATCTCCTATATTCCTTCATCTAAATTTAGGAACAAATATTGTTGTTGTTTGCCCTTTGTATTCCAAGAAGACCATGACATCAGGGAGGGGATGCCATGACATGAACTTGAATTGAATTTGAGTGAGGAAGTGATATGCAAAGTCACCAACCTCACTTTCTTCTCCACAGCCAACTGGCTCCAATGACAAGATTTGGATCAGGAGGACTGGAGATGGCCCTGTTTGTTAAGTAATTTGCCCAAGGTCGAACAGCTATTAAGTGTCAAAGGTTTGACGTCAAATTTGAACTCAGGTCCTCCTGACTTCAGGGACAATGCTCTATCCATTGCACAACCTGGTTTTCTTAGGAAGGGATAAATACCACAGGAAAAGAAGAAACTGTAAAACCATAAATTCTCAGACTTCATGGCAGCTTGAATGGGAGATAAAGTAGTTGTGATAGAACCTATTGCTTCTACTGATGCTACCTTTCTCCAGTAGAAGTCCATAACATTTCTTTCTTTTTACTAAAAAAAAGAAGAGAAAATGGGAGAGAGAGAGAGAGAGAGAGAGAGAGAGAGAGAGAGAGAGAGAGGGAGAGAGAGAGAGAGAGAAACTGACAAAGATAAAGACAGAGACAAGAGACTGAGAGACACAGAGAGATGGGGAAAGATGAAGAGAGGGAGAGGGACCAATAAATAGAGATATTGAGGGATACAGAGAGATAGAGACAGAGACATAAAGACAGGGACAGAGACTTAGAGAGAAACAGACACAAAAACACACACACACACACACACAAACACACACGCGCATGCGTGCATGCGATGAGAAAGCTAGAGAGACAGAGTGAGACAGTGGCAGAGTCAGAACCAGAGGGAGACAAGACAAAGAGAGAGACACACAGAAAATAAGAGAGACAAAAAGTGAGAAAGACATAGAGACAGAGATATAGACAGAGATAAAGAGAAAGAGAAATAGAATTTGTGAATCTTTTGTGTGCATCCTTAGTTCAGACTCAGCAGTCAATTAAAAGTCTTTTCTTTATTATTTAGTAAAAAGTCACAGAACTCATGCTCTAAATTGAGCTCCTCCATTACTTGTCATTGTGCATTTCTAGAAACAGCCTGATATGGATTGGTAACAGGTAAAAGGATGTGTGGGTGCTATGACAACTGGCCCTGATTGGCCACTCCCTTACTATACTTGTTACCCTATGAATTCTCCATAAAAGATGTATACATGTATACATAGAGGATACTGGAGGTGTTTGTTCATTCATTTATTCATTCCTTCCTTCCTTGCTTCCTTTTCCTTCTATTTCCTTCCTTCCTTCCTTCCTTCCTTCCTTCCTTCCTTCCTTCCTTCTTTCCCTCCTTCCCTCCTTCCTTCCTTCTTTTGTCTTCCTTCTTTCCTTTTTCCATCCTTCCTTCTTTATCCTCCTTTCCTCCCTTTTCCTTCCTTCCTTCCTTCCTTCCTTCCTTCCTTCCTTCCTTCCTTCCTTCCTTCCAATTATGACTATTATTGAAGGAATACAGTATCCATTTGCTATCTCTTATTGTTATTACTTGATTAGCCCATGTCTTTTTTCAAGCCATACATATTCTTTAGACAGCAAAATCTTTCTGATACCATTTGGTGAAGATCTGACTGATTTCATAGTTTTTTCATCACTCCTGGTATAGATAGCATAACATCATGAGTCATAAATCTGGACCATAAATTTGGACATCCATGAATGGCCCCACACTCTATATTGACAACATGATGGAAGTTTAGGACGCTTAGGCACTGCTCCATCCTAGTCTTACCTATTCATTTCTCTTTCATTTTACAACCTTTCATCACAATGCCAACCATCTCTCATCAAATATTCTTTCTAATTTTCATGTTCTCTCACACCTATAATTAGCCACTTTCCACTACTACCAAATTGCTATAATCAGTCCCCTTTCTACTCTTGTCATCTGGTTTGATTCTTGAGTTTTGTGGTACAACTAATAAGCTATCAGAGTTTTTATATAATGGGAAGCAAATTAACCAGGATAAAATAAAATAATTGAATTTATGGACTTATACAATTAATCTTACCTCCTTTAAATTTGTAGAAAACTTGAATTTTGACATTTTGATATATATTCATTAATTCTTTATCATAGTCTCTACCTGATCATACACTATGTTTTCAAGGGGTTTGAAATCAAATGAGTTTTCAAGTCACTGAAATGTGTTCATTATCATTTCTTGTATACTTTTCTTAATGTTTCCTGATGTGTGTCATGATACAAGGTCATGTTGCAATATTCCATCAAGTTTCAGGAATTTCAGCAATTCGAAAACAATTATGCTTTTCAATTCATCAGATTTCATCATTCCTTAACTTGGAACAAGGTTATCAGACAGATTAAAAAATTCATCAAACTTTTTTTTGAGTGCTTTTTTTATAGTCTCATGAAGCTGCCATGATGTTAAAAGGTCATTACAAATAGTTTGTCAGTTCTTGGAGTTTTCAATTTTTTATCATAGTTTCTTTAGTGTATAACGTGATGAATCCTGTTTCATTATGGAATTGAATTATTCTTGAAATGTTTGACTTCCTCAAATTAATAGGTGCTGAAATTTCTCTACAGTGATTAAAATATTTGCATGTTTCTTGAAATAACATCCATTTTGGTACGGCTAGGTGGCATAGTGGATAAAGCACCGGACTTGGAGTCAGGAGTACCTGGGTTCAAATCTGGTCTCAGACACTTAATAATTACCTAGCTGTGTGGCCTTGGGCAAGCCACTTAACTCTGTTTGCCTTGCAAAAACCTAAAAAAAAGAAATAACATCCATTTTTCTTGTTATTTTTTAGTGAATTGCCCAAGGTCACACAGCTAGTAAATGTCAAAGGTTTGAGGTCAAATTTAAACTCAGGTCCTCCTGCCTTCAGGGCCAGTGCTGTATCTATTATACCACCTAGCTGCCCTGTAACACCAATTCTTAAAAATCAGATTTAAAAGCCTAAAAAAAAGAGAGCAATGAACCAAGTATTTGGTACAAAATCCAGCCCTGAACTTACAGAAGAAGGTGAGGAAGTCACCTTAATAAGGTTTTATTTTGTCAAGGTTAGATGCTCTGAGTTATTTTAGTATCAATGGAAGAAAACATACATGTCCACTACTTTCACAAAATAAAGCATAGAAAAATTATTTGATTTCCATAGTCCCTCATTAATGCTTGAGGATCTGCTGTTGTCTTCTGGGCTTCCTTATTTGGCTTCTTACTCATCAATGTTCATTAATCACCACATTCCCTTTTGCTTTTTTCTACTATGTGAAGTGGGTTTAAAAAAAGCGACAATTCCATCATAATATTCTTGTTCTTAGAATCAGTCTACTACATCTTTCTCTCAAAGTTCATGGGATAACCCTGTGAGGTGGGGTATATTTTCCCTTCTGCCTTATGCTTAAGTTCCCATTTGAGCTCTCTATCAGTTAGGGACAGATGACTAATCCTCCAGTTCCATTAACTATTTGGAACAAAGGAAAAAACATTTTATTCCAAAATTTCAGGGGTTTATTCTCCCCTACTAGTCTCAGTTTATAGGGAAAGTAGGTTCAACTTCACCAAATTCAATTCCAGATGTGTTATGACTCCCAGATGAGTAATTGCTGCTTCACCAACTGGGGTCCCAAAGTTCATTTCTGAAGGTGACTCCTTGCTCTTAAGAACATCAGTGCTGCACTAGATCTTGAATATTTATTGCCTAGAACAGCTAAAATCATAGTTCCCTACTCTGGATGAATCTATCAATCAAGACTTTTTGCCTAGCATTATGGTTATATCTATTTGGACGAGGATCCAAATGGATACACTACCTGTTGTGGAACTTTGACTCAATGTCACTAAGTCAAAACCCCTAAGCCTGATGATACCACATAGACTTATAGCTAAAGGCCAGCATCTCCCAGCATCTCCCATATATAAGCCAACATCAGCTGCTGTGCTCCTACTATATCAGACCACTGGATTCATATGGCTCTGGAAGAGATAATGAGAATGGTGTCTTCACACAACACCCCCCCCCATACACTTTAATCCAAACTATATGCAGTCATGAATCATTTACTTGATGTCATGGTCTTCTTTAAGAATAAAGAACAACAACTCAGGATACTGAGGTACCCTGGGGATCTTTCAGAACTCACAAGTTGATACAGGTTCCACTTCCTCCAACCTTACTAAAAAAAACAAAACAAAACTAAAATGGCTCATGTTGACCGACCTTTCCAAGTATCTCTATAGCCAATTAACAAGTTTCCTCATCAGCAACTAGTTAGTCAATAAGAACCAGTTAGAGACTGTTCACAAATGCTTCACAAATGTTCACAGTCTCTCCTAGGAACTTCCCTTCTAAGTCATTTGGATTGTTTAAAAACAGTTTTTTAGTTGCAGTGAATTCAATTTAGTCAAGTAAGCTGAGGGGCTGCGTGCATCCACCAAGCTGCAATTACAGAAGTCTCCCATTTCTATAGGTCATCTGGGTGGCCAGAGGATTAACATGGTTAAGTTTTTGGAGGCTCTTCCAGAAGCAGCTAGAAATGAATCAAATGTTATGATATAGTTTAAATGATTAGATTCGTAACTCCCCAAACAGCATACAGACTCCTCCCTTGCAATTTTTGAATGTCATTCTCATTCTCTTAAGACAGTACCATGTGGGGTGTTACATGAATATGAGGGGGTTGCTCCTCTAGTGCCATAGTTACTCCTGACCTCATCTTCCGTGGTCAGTGATGATAAACAAGGATAAGGGATTTCCAAGGGGCAGGGCATTAATAGGGTAAGATTTCAAAATTAATTTTTCAAGTTAATTAAAATGTCCAAAAGCACAATAAAACCGTGGAAAATCTGGCAAGGGAATGGCAGCAAGGCTGATTAATGCAAGTCAACTGTCTTTGGAGGGTAATAGTAATAATGATGAGATTATGGATATGGAAGAATCTGCTAAAGAGAAATGTGATGCATGTGGAATACAAACTGTGTCCCATTTACTATTTTATGGTGCACAATGGATCTTATTAAGGAGGAATAGCTACAAGAATTACCACCGAATTGCTCAATAAAAGTATTGTGTAATTAACAGTGCTACAGCAGCAGCTGGAGCAATGCCTCCTATTGATACTCCACAACCTCCATTTACTTCTAGTTTACTAAGGGGTAAGGTTTGAGTAGGTTTCAGTGTAATAAAGAGAGTGCATGAGAAAGGGTAAAAAATATTATCAAAGAGATGTGGGACCAGAAAAGGAGCTGGGGTGGTCATGTTATGGGAGTATGGAATAGCCAGTAGATAACCAGGATACTTCATTGATCTTCATGGTCTGCCCAATGACAGGACTCTGTAATTTGAGTGCCCTTCATGTCAAGAATTTATGAAAATAACAATTCTAGTTTTAAATGGGGGTTTAATATGTGTATATGTGAATTAAAGGGACAGTTCACCATGGTATTCAAAACCATATTTCCTGACTCCACTCTAACCTGAGAAAAGATTTTTAAAAAAATATGATTTGCTATGATCTAGTCTCTGATAGGAGTCCCAATTAAAAAATGTTCATGAAAGAAGGAAGTTGGGATATAATATGTTGCTTTTCAGGCATGTATAGAATATCATTCAGAATATCATACCATAAAAGGGAAAGACTGAATCATCCTTGTACAATTTGTACAAAAAAGACTAAAAGCTGAAACAGGTTTTGTATTTAAAGTGTGTAGATTGTGTATGTACATTGGGAGGAGAACATCCATGATAT
Organism: Macrotis lagotis; assembly: GCF_037893015.1. Lineage (NCBI taxonomy): Eukaryota > Metazoa > Chordata > Mammalia > Peramelemorphia > Peramelidae > Macrotis > Macrotis lagotis. Next base: position 451,451,953 of record NC_133666.1, on the reverse strand, counting down.
CCCTAACCCTGAATTTTGTTTTACAGGGCACCCACAGGGTTAATTCCAGTTCTCCAGCACTGTTGAAGGTGATTTTTCTTCTTCCTTCTTCCTGTCCTCTGTCCATCTGTCTGTCTGTCTCTCTTTATCTGTCTCTCTCTGCCTCTGTCTCGCTCTCCCCCCTTTTTCTTTCTCTCTCTTTTGTTGGACATATTTCCACAACCCAGAAGCCCTTTCTCCTGGCAGAAATAATGGGCACAGAAGCTGCTTGAGTATAGATGCCAGTTGATTTTCCAGAATTGCAATGAAAGCAAATTATGGAACTGGAGGTGAAGAATTGCCAAGCAGTTTTTATCCAGGAGGGAAAGTGCCAGATTGGGCTCATGTCTAGCTTTGGCCTACTATGTTTGATCCATCTCTGGATTTTGCTATTTCTTCCTTTGTAGTATTTCTTCATGGGGTGCATTTAATGACCTCAAGCTTCTCCCTGAAACCAGTCCCCATCTTTAAACATCAACATCCTTCTGATAATCCTGTAGTGCTGTGATTTATGGGATACCAACAGCTCTAAGGAATTACATGTGCATATTACCCTCAAGACAATGAAAAAATGCATAGTGAAAATGAATAGGCTGTGATATTTTCATGAGAAGTTATGCAGGAGAAGTAACAAAAAGGATGCCAAAGGAGAGATGGATGACCAGAAAGGAAGGTATGTTAGTCCATGAGATGATCCTGGATGCTCCTTTGAGATAAATAGGATGTCCAGAGATCAAGGGGAAAGCCCAAAGCATAGTGAGTGGAGGATTTGGAGGTCAGATCCTTAGATTTGATTCTTAGAAAAATTGGGGCATGTTTCTTAGGGCTACCTCTGACTCTCTAGTTCCATTGTCATGAGAATGGTTTTGATCTGGACATAGAGGTGCTTAGGGCAGTGTCTGGCACATAGTAGGCACTTAATATGTATTGTTGGCTTATTGGTCACAAAAGTATTCTGCCAACAGTCTTTGAAGTGGCTCCAATAGCTTTTGCTTTCCCCACTTCAAACTGTTTTATATACGATAGCAATTTTTTTTTCAGTCTGGTGACCTCAGAGGGCAAAAATGATTTTTCAAAAGATATCAGGAGAAAAAACCCCCACTACAATTCTAAACATTAATTTCCTTTAAAAAATGTTTCAGTTGCTTTTGTTTTCTGATATGCTTCAACTTATATCTTCTCTTCTAGGAGAGTAAACGTATTTGCTGAGCACTATTTGTCTACTATTGCCTCTGAGTTGTATCACATGCAGGTCTTTCTGCCTAGAATGCCTTTTGTTTTCATGTTCCTTTTCTTCTCCTTTAAAATACTATTTAGGACTTACCTAAAAGCAGATCTTCCTTGTTAAACCCCATCTTTTCTCAGTCATTTTCATCATGTGAGTGACCATAGAGCATTGTAGTCTGCCTATTTAAACCTGATCACAGGATCATATTGACCCCTCCTTATAGTTCCAATCATTGCAGTAACATGAAGTGGTAACATGAGTGGTAACATGGTATTATTAATGGTAACATTAATATTAGCATTTAGATTCAAGTTTCTGCCCTTGGTCCCCAGCTGTCCTAATTAATGAGTGCCTCATCTGGCCCACTATTTCAGGAGGGGCCTAGTCTTGCTTCCTTCCTTGGTCTATTTCTTGTTTTCATGCAGGTACCCTCTGCTCTCATCCCTTCTCTAGTTCTAGAATCATAATAAAATCAGTGCTATCACTGAATCTGAGAAGCTATGACAATCTATAACCCTATAATGCCACTTGCCACCCCTGAAATTTTCTGCATCAGCACTATTTATGTGTCCCTGCAACTGGAATGCTCTCCATCCTCTGCTTTAACTCTCCCTTGGTTTCCTCTAAATCCCAGCTAATATCACACTTTCTTCAGGAAAACTTGCCCAATTACTCTTAATTCCTATGCCCTCTTTCTGTTAATTATTTCATATTTATCCTGTATATAATTTGCTTTATCTATATTTGTTTACATATTGTCTCCCCCCATTAGATTGTAAGCTTCTTGAAGACTGAGACTGATTTTTCCTCTTTTTGTATCCTTGGTGCTTGTTGCAAGGTAGGCACTTACTATTTATTGATTGATAGATCATTGTCTCTTCCTAATTGGATGCAAGCTTCTTGAAATCAAGGACTATATTGCTTTTTTTTATTTGTATCTCCAGAATTTAGCAGTGACTTTCATATCCTGAGTGTTTAATAAACACATTTTTCATTCATTTGCTCCATTTCTTTCAGAACTAAAAGACTGGGAGAGGGAAGGAACATTTCTAAGTGGGTGATTGGAAAAGAGAGATGGGGCATGCCATTCATCTCAAATTTGGTCCAAATCTGACAATGAACTTGAAATGTTGAGGACCTAATATAGTTTCAACCTCTAGTTTCCAGACATCATTTAACAAAGCCTTCCTGAAGTCATGGTCCTCTTTTTGAATGAAAAACAAACAAATGAGCACAGGAAGATCACATTCTATAGGTTATAAAGTTAGATAAGGTAGAATGATTTGTAGTACAAATCACATCATAGCCTGGATGCAGGCATGATAAAACAATGGAGAAGTACTGTCTGTTTCCTGACTTTCTTTAAGGTTTTCATCTCAGAAATGAGATCCAGTTGGTCATATTTCTTTGTTCCCAATCTCCCTTTCACTTTTTACAATAGTGATAGTAAGGATTGTGTAATGCTGTCTCTGTCTCTGTCTCTGTCTCTGTCTGTCTCTGTCTCTGTCTCTGTCTCTCTCTCTCTCTCTCTCTCTCTCCTTTGGGATGTTCCATGGGAGAGCAGCTATGCTGCTCTCACCTGGTCTCTTTCACCCTGTGCCTCCATATTCTTCTTCCTGATCTGCTTGGGTTGCCATGAATTCTTCTCTGCCTCTTTTTCTCTCTGGCATGGGTCAGAATTTCTAGACCAGATATTGGATGCTGGTTAAATACTTGCCTGTGTGCATATGTACATAGTTGTAGTTGTTAAGGATTATGGGCTCTTAGAACTTGAATTAACTAGTCCAATGCCTCATTTGAAAGATGAGGAAATTGAGGCTTTGAAATTGAAGTAATTTGCTCAATTGCTAAATCTCAGAGGCAGTAGTAGAGACTATTTTCTTGGAGCTTTCAAGTATCTGGAAGAGGGAGGTTCATGGTCCTAGGTAGAGATATAGAGTGCTTTTTTCCAACCCTGACAAATGGCCTCTTGATGATCTGCATGAATTGACCCAGTTTGGTCCAACCTCTGGCAAGACCCAGAGCTTTTGATTTCAAAGTCAGTTCACCTTCTATTATAGAATACACATTTCCCCTCTATATAAACTCTTTTGCTATATTCTATTGTATTTTAAAATACTGGAATATTCTCTCTGTCTTTATTTTTACATTATTTTTGAGACAACCAGGGTTAAATGACTTGCCCAAGGTCACAGAGTAATTATCTGAGGACGGATTTGAATTCATGTCTTTGTGATTCCAGGGCTTGTGCCACTTAACTGTCCCATTTTCCTTATCTTTCAGAGATTCATGTAGGCATGTGATCTATCTGGAATCTGTGGTAGAGCAGCAGAGATATTTGGGGAAAAGAAGGATGTCTATTTGAAATGTCCTTCTTCCTGGAGAGAACACTGTCAGATTTGCTTCAATGGAGAAAAGGAAATGAATGAAATAATTGTAAATGGCTTAACTGAGTGCCTCGTACCTAGTAAGGGCTATATAATGGATAATAACCAATATGTACTAATAATAATAATAATGGCTAACATTTATATTGTGTTTACTTATGCCAAGTGTTTCAGTTATTATTTCATTTGATCTTTTCCTTCTCTTTTTTCTTCATTCTCAAAGAAGACCCACAATAAAGTGGGTGTATTGGAAGGTAGGTGCTATTATTATTCTTAGTTTACAGATGAGGGAACTGAGACAAATAGAGATTAGATGACTTACCCTAACAACTTGTAAGCATCTGAGGCTGGATTTGAACTCAGGTCTTCCTGGCTCCAAGCTTGGCACTTTATTCACTGTGTCACCTACCTGGCTATATAAACATTAGCTATTTATTGTTGTTGTTATTATTATTATTATTATTATTATTGATGTAACCTCCTCCCCCAACTCCAAATGGTCTTTGAAAGATTATTTGAAAGATTATTCGTGTGTGGATAGTCATTGACATCTGAAATTGGTGTTGGAATTAGGGAAAGAGGAGGTGGAAGGTGAGCTGCCATCTAATTTTTTTTGGAAGAAATCCTAAAAGCAACATGTTCCTATTTATTGAGCTGTTCTGCGAAGATTGAGTTCATGAAAAAAACCATCCTCTTTTTTCATTTTTCCTCTTATTTCAAATTTGAGCTTATTAGCTGCAGTATATACAATACGATATGTTTGCTTGCTATCTAGGACCCCATTGGAATCCAGGCTGTAAAAAACATTAGGCCAGAATGCGTTTTGGGGGTGTGCGGAAATATTCATCGCTTGTTGGTAAGAAGCTTTCAGGAGAATGATAGGAAAGTCCTATATCATCCAAAGCTAATATATTTTCAGTGATGCCCAATCAATCCAGTGTTACCATTTGGAGGATCAAATATAAGCATAGCTTTGCTGTTCAAATCCGGGAGAGCAATGGAAGCAAAGGATCCTTGAGTAATGGAAAGAACATAAGACTGGGAGCCAGGAGGTCTAGGTTCTAGGCTTAGCTCTGCTACTTAACTACCTTTGAACCTTAAGCAATTCACTTTATATGCCTCATCTATAAAACTAAGGAGCTGAGCTATAATATCTCTAAGGTAAATTCCACACCATAATCCATTTATCCAATGAAGAAGATATGGAATGTTACAGAAACAGAAATTTCTGTGGCAAAAAATGCTGCTTCTCTGTGCCCACCTCTTTCCAGGAAATAGATAATTTGGCTCTTCCTTTAGATATCATTTGGCTTGTTCTCCCCTCTTCTAGAGGCAGCTAAGAGCTGCAGTCAATAGAATCCTATGCTTAGAATCAGGAAGACCTTAATTCAAATCTAGCCTCAGATACTTACTAGCTGTGGGACCCTGGAGAAGTCACTAAATTTTGTTGCAAAATGGGGATAATAATAATAATATCTGCCTCCCAGGGTTATTGTATCAAATGAGTTAATATTTGTAAAGAACTTAGCCCATAGTAGTGCTTAATAAATGATTATTTCCTTCCTGACTCTGGGGCTGAGGATTATCCTTAGGGAATGGAGCTCTAACTAAGACAGAACAATCAGGTATTTGTCACAGGGCATGAAATTTAGAAGCTATTATAGGACTTGAATTCCTTCAGTAGCCACAAAGCTTAGCACTTACCAAAAAGTAATAATTTAAAATAGGAAGCTTTCTTCCCAGATAAGAGCTTCCCATTCTCCTATCTTTCACTTCCTTTCCTATCAGACTTACTAGAAGGATCATTCTGGTATTCTAAGTCTCTGTCTTCCCTCAATGAAGACATGTTCTTACATCTCTCCAATCATATTTAATTTTTTTTATTTTGGAGACAATTGGCCAGGGTCACATAGCCAGTAAATGTCTAAGGCTGGGTGTGAACGTATATCCTCATGACTCCAGGGTTGATGCTCTAGTTCCTGCACCAATATAGCTACCATATTTCTACGTTTTTACAATGTTGTTGAATGTTTTGCTCTGGACAGAAAAATTATCCTTCCAGGGGAAGATGGGAAGGGAGAAGCATCAACCTTGCCATGAATGCTTTATGGCCAACTTACTCTAACTTCCTCGGTTCAAATGGTACTGATGCTCTTCCCAATCAGAAAAAGTGAAACTGAGAATTACTTTACTTTATCATTTGGATAAAGTCTGCTTATTCAGAGTGGAATTTCAAAGTGAAGACTGAAATAAATAGGTATAATTCATGTAAGGAATTTCAAGGGAATACAATGAAAGTCTTAAGAAATATTGGAGGGGATTAAATACCAAGAAGGAAGAAAAATCCTTCATGGTGGCACAGTGAGGTGTGAAAGGAATAACTGGGTAGATTTAAGAAGAAGAAAATTTGGGTTGTACATAGCAGATAATTTTTCTGACAGAACTCTCAGACATTGAAATGGAAATCTTTTGATTGAAGAATCAGGCACGTTGGCAGCCCTGATAGGGAACATACAATGAAGGGAATATTTATGCACTTGTAGGAGAAATCTTTCAGCTGAATTTTTTCTTTAGCTCAATATAAAGTGGCATTGATGAAGTTTAAGGTGAACTGAATCTTGTCATCTAGAGAAATCAAGGACCTCTCCAGTGGAGAGGGGAACAAATTGTAAGCAAGAACAATTTAAAGCTATTTGAGGTCCCTTTAAAGTTAATTAGTTCCTCTTTTTCTATCTTCTCTCTTTTCATAAAAAGGAACAATATCTTATATATTCTCATCCATTTATATGTTTATCAAGAGGTCAGTGGCATAGGTGAGAATTTATCCATTCATTAAGAGGAACATTGTCATATTTGAGACAGTGTCAAGCTGATCTCAGAACTTGAATGAGCTAATTGAAAACACATAAATCAGGGGTAAGATAAAGGCCAAAATCCACTTCACACAGTGTATTTCACAAAGCAGGCTTTTAATAAGATGTTCATTGACTAAATGAATGAAGTTCAGGAAGGGTAGCCCCCTTACAGATAGTACCATCCAGTGAAGAGCCTGAATGGGCTAGTATAGAGAGCACTGAGGAAAACAGTAGGAAAACTTTGGTAAGAATTATAAAGTACAACCTAGGAAGTGAATAGACATTTCCCCTTATAACTATAAAGGAATTCCCAAACTGTAGCATGATCTACTTAGTACTTTAGGTGTCTCTCAAGGAAGATGGCTCTGGAGGCTTCTTGTTTTCTAATTTCTTTCATGTATGTACTCTGCTTTGAAAGTTTAAAAATCATCATCATTATCAACATCATTCATTCAAAGTCTATACCAAGAGGAGGGATAATACTAAAGGAGGGGAAAGAAGCCAGAATGATGTATACGGTAGAGACTTTGGATGCCCTATGACTGTTGAAGTAGTCTGGAAAGAACACCAAAATATGGTAAAGCGTTATTATTCAGTTATATCTGACTTTTAGGGACCCCTTGTACCATAGCACACCAGACCCTTCTATCCTCTACCATCTCTTGAAGTCAACCAAGTTGATATTGGTTGTTTCCATGATACTGGTAAACTAGTCAATGTCATAACCCACCAAATGGGTTAGCTCAACCAGCCAGGGTAATGCAACTGCTTCTAAAAGTCCTTCTAAAATGTGAATAACAGTTGCATGTATTCAAAAGAGTTGTGATGATCACTTTGACATCAAAGACAGTGGAGAGAATGATACTGCTTTGTATTTTAGAACCACAAAAAAAAAGTCAAATGGGAAATATCAATACAATCATTTCCTAGATATGCATTTGTATTAGAGAGTCTATTCACTCCTGAAAGCAAAATTGTGACTGAAGTAGAATGAAGACAATACTTTCATTAAGTACCAGTGCTATATCATAAGGAACTTGGGAACAGCTCTACTATTTATAGCCAAAAACTTCCTATGGGTTTTTGTCAGAAGTATCTTGAGTCACAAGTCACAGAACATATGGATGATTAGTGCAAGACAAGAGCAAGACAGCTTTATCCCTAACTAGTTTAGATGAAATTAGAGGTGGAATTGAGGAAAACCTAAAGGAAAGATAATCATTCAGGATTAGGTCATCACCAGCAGAAATTACAGAAGGCTATTTTTATTCAATTCAAGTCTTACCTTTTGCACCTATGCAAAAGTCTAGAAAATTAAATATGAAAGAATAATAGTTTGATAGACTTGTTCCAGGACCATTTCTATCAGAACTCTATTGAGGAAGAGAAGACTGAAATAATACCCTACTGAATAAACTGGCATTTACATAGTACTTCCAAGTTTTTATAAAATGCTTCACCCACGTTACCTCACTTAAGACTCACTACAATCCTATGAGGTAGATATTACAGGCCAAGATCTGTTTTCCCCTTCTAACCTATGACCTTCTTTGATTTTTGAGTCCCTGCTCCCAGGCTCATATTCATATTCATATTCTCTCTCTCTCTCTCTCTCTCTCTCTCTCTCTCTCTCTCTCTCTCTTCCTTCTGTTGGCTTAGAGAAGCTATAACCACATGGCTATGACAGGTGGCACAGACTTGAGAAAGAGAGAACAGCCTGAAGGACCACTTTTTATTACATAAATAACCCGATGAAGGTTAATTTTGAAAAGCTGAAGTGGGGCCGACCTTGGAAACAGTGCTTGGCTTCTCAATTCTAGGACATCTGGCGACCTCAGAACCAGCTCAGCAAAAGCTCCCTCTGGCCTTTTTTGGGGGTTGGGCATGGGGATGGGGCAGGGGATACAACGGGCCGTTAAAAAAACACACCCACTTATGCTTCACCAAACTGGCTTGGGTTTCTTTATTTTATGAGATATTACTCAAATGGCAAAGTATCTCCACTCAAAGTTTTGTGGGTTTTGGTCATGGGTTCATTTCCTTCTTTTAAGTGGCAAAGGAGAGGACTGGGGTAGTTAATTCTAACTTTTAAAGAGCTGACCCTTTTCAGGAGAAATAACTTTGCTCTTACACACTCACATTTATTTATTTATTTATCCATTCATCCATGTATTTCTTTCTTTATTTATTTGTTGTATAAGGTAATAGCTTATGCTACTTACAGAGAGCCAGCTGTTTGCAGGATGCCAAGAGCAGGTGGTCTGGGAGGCCTCTGATGAATTGCAAAAGACACTCACCAGCTGCCGTCACTGTGTGTAATGAGCAAACCTGCAAAAATCTTTATTTTCAATTGGATTGTACCTTTAAGTAAGCAAGGGAGACAGCCAGTATAACTACAGACCATGACCAACAACCCACATAAACAGTGTGCAAACACAAGTGATTAATGTACCAGTATTTCAAAACATCTAAAGCTAATGAGTCAGATTTACTAGGTTGCACAAGAGATGGGGAGAGAGATGTGGGGGAGGAGGGAACAACTTAATGGGCCTTAATGGCCTTTATCCTATGCCTAAGAATTCTCATGCCTTCATTCCATCGTGCCATCAGAACTGGTAAACAAATACCCTGTTGGTCTATCAATGACATTTTGTTTCTGGCCATTCCATGGGGCGTTCCAGTTTCAGGGTAGCATTAGGGGAGGGAGCCAGTGACCACTACATCCTCCAGTGATCACTGATGATATGCGGGGATAATGGGTTACAAAGACAGACATTAATAAGGTAAGATAAGAGGGGGGAGGTTTATTAATTTTTCAAGTAAGTTAGGATGCCCCAGGGCATGGTAAAACTGTAAAGAATCTGGTGAGGGATGAGGGGCTTGGCTGATTAATGCAAGTCAGCTGTCCTCAGAGGGCGATAGCAATAATGATGAGATTATGGAAGAACCTACTGAAGACAAATGAGATGCATGTGGAATAAAAACTAAGTGTCCTAGTTACTCTTTTGGAGTGCATGGTGGATTTTTATTAAGGAGGAACAGGGATATGAATGACTGTCAGAGGAGATACCAGGCCTGGAAAACGGACTTTACTTCATTCAAGTGCTCTCCTCTGAAGTCTTGTCAGATTTCCAGAGGGCCTATCTACCCCCTCCCCACGTCCAAGAGGTTCTGAACAACAGGTTTGTTGTTCTGGGAACCCTTTCCCCATAGCCAGATGAAACACAGGACCTGATTCCTCCCCTTTGTACTTAAATATTCCATCTTCTTTTCTGCTCTCCCCCCTTTCTCCTTCTGCCATTTCCTCTGGGATGTGGGGGGATTTGGGCTGACTCCATTGTTCATTCATTTCCTCCTTTGGCACTTCTGATCCATGAGCTTTTAGTTCAAAGGAAAAGAGCTTTTAAACCTTTTTGTTTTTCTTTTCCTTAAATTTCTTGCCTTTTTTTGGTTTTTATTCATTGTCTTTTTTTGTGCAGGTATTTTTACTTCTTGGCATGGACCTTTCCTTTATTCTCCCACATTACCTCTGTGTTTCTTTTCTTATTTCATTTTTAAAAGATTGTCTCAACTTTGCTAGAAACAAAACCACAGTGGGAGACAGATCCTAGTTTTGGTTCTGCCATAAATTCTATGAGGGAATCCAGGAAAAACACTTTGCCTCTTTTAGTTTCCTCAACTGAAAAATGATGGGGGGGGGTGTGTGTGGAGATTTGGGCTTATTAAAAGCTTCTAATATTAAAACAATATGATTCCTTTTTAACCTCTAGTTGCTTTAAATCTGTATATGCATAAGCCTTATAGAACATTATACATTCCTCCCCACAGATTCACATGCATATATAATGCATATATATATATATACATATTTACATATTTAGTGAACATAATTTTAGGCCACAGTGCTTGGTTTGTTGATGTCAATGAAAATAGACAAGAGGGGACAAAAGAATTAGAAAATGTAGAGATGCCCATTAATTGGGGAATGGCTGAACAAGTTACACTATATGATTGTGATGGAATATTACTGTTCTATAAAGATATGATATTTCAGAGGGAGAATTGATAGGATTAGGGAACCTATGGTTTAAAAGATGAGGACTGGAGAGAGCAAGGTAGAATGGAGATCTGAATGAGGAAGGAGAGAGAAGCCAGGTATTAGGAAGAGTATTTAGGTTTACTTATTTCTGTTTTTTAGGATTCCTGTCTTCTTTCTGAACTCGTGTCAAGTACTAACTTCTACATAAAGTCTTTCCCAAGTCCAACAGCTGCTCGTCTAATGTTTCCCTTTCACACAATTGCTTATATTTACTTTTGCATATCAAGTCTTGATTTGAAGGTAGGAGATAGATGATGAACCAGCAAAGGAAACTGAGGAATGATCAGAAAAATATAGAAAGAATTAGGAGAGAACGATGTCAGAGAAGATGATGGTGGTGAGAACATTTGGGAGAAGTGGTCAACAGTAGTTGCAGAGCAGTGGAGGATAAGGGGAAGGGGAGCCAAAGGAAAGGAGGAAACATTACTAAATGCCTACTATTTGCCAGTCTGTGTCAATGATTTTATAAATATTATCTAATTTGATCTTCACAACAACCTTGGTAGCTAATTACTATTAAGACACTCATTTTAATGTTGAAGAAATTGAGAGAGTTTAAGTGACTTGCCTAATGTCACAGGGCAAGGAAATGTCTATGGCTGGATATAAACTTATCTTCCTTATACCAAGCACTGAGCTATCTAATTGTCTAGGATGTGGACCTAGGTAAGGTGAGCGAAAGGACTTTCTATTCATAATGTGACTATATATTTATATTAAGAGAGCATCCCCTCCACCCTGCCTTGGGATTCAATTTGCACTTTCAGGTTAGATTTACCAGAGGAGTGAATTGCCCCCTCTTCCCCCTCTCCCCCCAAGCTACAAGGTACTCTGTGGTTCTACTCTCCTAAAGTTAACTCATGAGCTCTCGATGGTTCATTTGGCTTTAATCGCCAGAGGACATTCATAGAAGATACCCTAAGAAAAATAGTACAAAAATATTCTCTCCAATGGAAAGACTAGGCATAAGCAACAGAATCCAGTAGTAGAAAGGGTAGCATATAGGGAACAACATACAACCAATTCCACTAACCTCTCCAGGCAAAGTAGGACCTTGAAGTCCTCTGTCTTAGTGTTATATCCTCAAACATAGCATCTCAGCAAGGTTCTCTGGCTTTATTACCCTCTGTAGCTTAATTCTCAACAATGATTGGATCTGGCTGACTCTCTTCTTAACTCACAGTAGTTTTTCACCTAGTCTCCTTGGGTTTCCTCCCTGCTAGGGTAGTGCCTCCTTCCACTGGTCAAACAGTTCACAGAATAAAAAATATGGATGACTGGGGATAAGGAGAAAGAGAGAAGCCACAACCCCCATTCCCACTGAGGGTAACATCTCTCCTTAAGATTTGGGTTCTTCTCAACTGCCAGAGTTCTCACCATCTTGCTTTTAAAAGGTCAACACAGGAATGGTCAATACTCTGACTAGCTAATGGCAGAAGTTTTTTAATTCCATTAAGTCTGATTGAAGAATTTCTTTATACCTCATGATGAGTTAGCTTAATATAAACACTTTTATATTTAAGACCTTAAAATATCTTCTCTCTGTTACCTGATCCTTACATTCTATAATTTTATTAACAAAGCTAAAATAAATTCATTAGGTATCCCCAGTCAATCCTTATGCTATCACATTCTCTTTAGACTTGAAAGAAAATGTCCCTGAAGGCACAGACAATGAGTGAGGAAGGGCAAGGCAGATGATGTTTGCCCTTAGCTCTTGAAGAAGACCATGATATTAGGGAGGTGATGCCCTGACAAGCATATGCATTGAATTTGAGTGGCTGGGTGCTGTGCTAAGTCACCAACCTCATTTTCTCCTCCAGAGTCATCTGGAGGGGCTGGATATGAATCGGGAGGACTGGAGATGGCTCTGGATTGGAGGCAATAAGGTTTTAAAGTGACTTTCCCAAGTTCACACAGATAACAAATTTCAAATGTCTGAGACTGGATTTGAGCTATTATCCTTCTGATTCCAAAGTCAGTGCTCTATCCTCTGTGCCATCTGAGACAAACACTTTATAAATCTTAAAATGTATTGATATTTTAATGACATTATAGAAAAGGTTAAGCTTTGAATAAATGGAAAGATACTGTGAATTTATGAAAGACTGAGAGGAGAAAAAGGAAGGGAAACAGGAGAAAAAGAGTAGGAATTTATAAAGGCAAATAGAAGGAACTGAATAATATTGAAATAATTTATGAAGTGTGCACTGGTGGTCTGTTTAATTTGATTTCCCCGCTTAGGAAGCAGGTTATTTCAGATGACTGCTGTCTTGGTGATCCATTGAGGCCTTCCATGCCTTGGCACTTCACACAGATATAAGCTCTGTTGCTTCCATTCTCATTGCTTGCATCCTCACTGTTCTCTATGGTCTCCTGCCTCTTCTCAGACTCTCTTCCACACCTCCTCTCCAAGGCCTAACCATCCAAGGAGAAAGAACTTTGATTTTTCTTAGATTCGTACTCTGCATACTAAGCCCCTTCTTGCCACTCCACTGGCTTCTCTCCACCTACAAACACCCCCTTATCTCTATGGTAACCAGAGATACAGCCATCACCCTGGTTGCTGCTAGGATAATGGATCTGTCCTTGCAACCCTTCTTGAAGCATCTATTAGTAATAGCTGAGATGCAAGAGGGGGATAGCTTTCTTAGACAGAATGGCCTCCAGATGTGGGGCTTTTGGCAAGTCTGGGCTGAATTGCTCCATGAAAATATTGTGCAATTAACAATGCCTCAGCAGCTGGAACAATTCAGTACCTCACATTGATTTTCCATGTCTCCTCTTTACTTTCAGTTCATTCACTGTCTACAATGACAGGAAATCAAAGAAATATAACTGTCCACCTTTGCCATTGTGCTGGGCCAGCACTTCCAAGAGAAGCTCTATCGTTAATGAGTTTACTGTAACTCAATCATCCCATTTCATTTCTACATTAAGCCTACCTGAATTGGAGGATAACAGATAACAATTTATTTTTGCATAGTTTTAAAATGATTAATTAGACCATTAAAATTCTAGGAAGATTAGTTTCCCCACCCCAACATCTATCCAATGAGATCTGTTAATTTTTTTTAAAGAACCAAGTTTTATCTTTAGTCCTCAAAATGATATTTAGCTCATTTATGTGCTTCCTAATAGTTTTGTCACATTTACTCTTGACTCCTTACTTCCTCTGTGATCTTACTTAACTTCTCTGGGGCTCACTTTCCTGATCAGTAAAATGATGGGGGGATTGGTTAGCTTTCTTTCAACTCTAGAACTATTATCTACCATTCTCTGGAGATGCATGGTTTCCATTTACTTAATAATAATAAGAGCAAAAATTGACTTATGTGTTGCAAAGAACTTTACATAGATTCTCATTTGATTTTAACAACTTCCCCTTCCCTTTATCCTTTACCCTACTACAAATATTGATATTTTCCATTGCACAGCTGAGGAAACTGAGTTTTAGAGCTTAGTTCACTTATGATTCTTTAAACATTCATCTTGTTTAGAAAACAGTATAGCAATGAATCATATTTTGAACACAGCACATCACCAATAAGCTAGATGTGTAATTAGGAGCAATATAAGTCTTTATTCATTTTCCTATCATTGGCATAGACCTGAATAGCAGCACCCAGATCAATATGGTACAATGCATAGTACCAACGAAGTAACTGTTGTACATGAGATTCCTTATCTATTAATTTTCCTTTGGCTAGTCAATGAAATTACAAAATGTAAGGGGCAAGCAAGAGAAACAATGAAGCAGGTCACTGGGGATAATAATATAATTATATCATTATTAAACAAACATGCCTGAATATATACTAAAAAATGTAGGTATCACTGCAGGGTTTTATGATGAACACTTTGTAAGCCTTTAAAGCATTATATCAAAGTTCAGCAAAAAACAACCAACTAGCAATTGAAAAAAAATTGAGTGCAAAGTTCTTAAATTCAAAGAAGTATCTATATGTGGTCATTCTTTATAATGTGCGAATTTCTTCAGTGAAGGTTGATGGAATTAGATGGTGGCTAGTTATTGTTTTGCTTAAGAATTGATCAAAACCTCTTGTGACCCTTTAAAAATCAAGTCACTCTCCAAGGAGCAGACTGAACTGGAGACAGTTCTGAGGAGTGTGGATTCTGTATATTAAATGTATATTGTCAGCATAGTACACATTCATTGTATTATTAGCAACATTGAATAGCAAATTGACTTTTCTATTTACCTTTGTGACATAAATGCAGCAGACTGATTGTGTGAGAGAAATATTTTCATGAAAAACTAGAATGAATCTAAAGCAAGACAAAATTTTAAACCAAGACTTCAAAAAGGACATAATTTTCTTTCTTCTTTAAAGAATGTTTTTATTTTATTTTTTCTAAATTACATGTAAAGGGCGCGGCTAGGTGGCACAGTGGATAGAGCACCAGCTCTGGAGTCAGGAGTACCTGAGTTCAAATAGGTCCTCAGACACTTAATAATTACGTAGCTGTGTGGCCTTGGGCAAGCCACTTAACCCCATTTGCCTTGCAAAAACCTAAAAAAACCCCAAAACAAACAAAAACAAAAACTAAATTACATGTAAAAACAATTTCTGACATTCATTTTGAAAATAATTTTTAAGTTCTAAACTCCCTCCCTTCCTCTCTCAGTGAAAAGCCAAGCACTATGATGTATATTTTACATGTGTAGTCTTTCAAAACACATTTCCATATTATCCATGTTGCAAAAAAGAAAACAACCCCCCCCCCCAATAAAAAGACAGATGGACAGAAAGAAAATAGAAAAGTTGTAATAAAACGATGCTTCAATCTGAATTCAGACTGTATTAATTCTTTCTCTGGAGATGGACATCATTTTTCATTAAAACTCCTTTGGAATTGTCTTGTATCACTGTATTATTGAGTCATTCATGGGTAATCATCATACAATATTGCTGTTACTTGTTACTTATTACAAAGTTCTCTTGGTTCTGTTCACTTCACTTTGCATCAGTTCATTTATATCTTCCCAGGTTTTTCTGAAAACATTTTGCTCATCATTTTATCATTTACAATAGTATTCCATCACAAGTATATACAGCTTGTTCAGCCATTCCCCAATTAATGAGTATCCCTTTAATTTAAATTTCAAATTCTTTGTCAGCACAAAAAAAGAGCTGCTATAAATATTTTATATATAGGACCTTTTCCTTTTCCTTTGATTTCTTTGGGATACAGACCTAATAGTACCATTACTGGATCAAAAGGTATATGCAGTTTTATAGTCCTTTGGGCATGGTTCCAAATTACTCTCCAAAATGGTTGGATCAATTCACAACTCCACCAACAATATATTAGTGCCCCAATTTTTCCAATCCCCCCCTAACATTTATCTTTTTCTATTGTATTAATCAATCTGATAGGTGTGAAGTGATACCTCAGAGATGTATCAATTTGCATTTCTCTAATCAATAGTGATTTAGAACTTTTTATGACTATAGATAGATTTGTTTCATCTGTTCATATCCTGTGACCATTTATCAATTGAGAAATGACTCTTTGTCTTACAAATTTAAGCCAGTTCTCCATATATTTGAGAAATGAGACCTTTATTAGAGAAATTTGTTATACATCCCTCCCCACCAGTTTTCTGCTCTCTTTTTAATCTTTACTGCAATGGTTTTGTTTTTGCAAAAACTTTTAAATTTAATGTAATCAAAATTATCCATTATACATCCTATTAGATTCACTGAATCTTGTTTGCTCATAAATTTTGCCCTTATCCATAAATCTGACAGGTAAAATATTCTGTGTTCTCCTAGCTTGCTTATGGATTTTACCCTTTATTTCTAAATCATATATCTATTTTGACCTTATCTTTGTATATGGTGTGAGATGTTGGTCCATATCTAGTTTCTGCCAAACACCTTCCATGTTTTTTTTTTATCAATTTTTGTCAAATTTTGAATTTTTCCACCAAAGTTTGAATGTTTGTGTTTATCCAACATTAATTAACTAAAGTCATTAATTACTGTGTATTCGTGATTTTCTTTCAAACCTATTAAGAAATGATGAGCAGGATGCTCTCAGAAAATATGAAAAGATTTAAATGAATTGATGCAAAGTGAAATGAGTAGAACTAGGAAAACATTGTTTATAGGAACAGGAATATTGCATGATGAATAACTGTCAATGACTTAGCTATTCTCAGCAATACAGTGATCCAAGACAATTCTGTAAGAATTATGATGAAAAAAGCTATCTCAAGAAAAAGACTGATGAAATCTAAATAAAGATCAAAAGCATACTTTTTCCTCTACTTTATTTTTCTTTGTGTTTTTTTAAGAACATGATTAACCTGGAATTATATTTTGCATAACTGCGCATGCATAGCCTATATAAAATTGCTTGACTTCTCAATGGAGGGAAGGGAAAAAGGAAGGGGGAGAATTTGGAAGTCAAAAATTAGAAAATAATGTTCAAATTGTTTTTACATGTAATTGGGGAAAAATAAAATATCAAATTAAAAAACCAAGCAAATCTAACATACAAAAATGACTATTCTATCACATTCCTTTACTGAATTACTTCTAGGATTTATCTTTCATGTCTCAAGGGAATAAGAAACTGAAAATTACATTTCCCCCCCCTCTAATTCACATAAGAATCTAAAAAACATGGCAACTTTTTAAGTGGAAAAAATATAGATTGAGGTCTTGGAGGGTTATGAGGCCTTTGAGGGAAATGAATCCTATGAGGACAATGAAGTCCGTGAGGTTAGGGAGGAAAATGGACTATTGTGGAAGACAGGTTACAGTGGTAAGGCCCTGGGCGGGTGGGGGGGGGGGGGGCGCAGTGCGGGCAGTAGGAAGAAAAAGAGAAATGAAGCATGTGAATACAGTTTGGGCAATTAGGTCATTAAAGTTTGTGAAGAAATAACTCAATCTAAGAATAAGAAATTTAAAAAGTCATCCTTAAAAATCCAAAAAACCCTTATATAAATTGAGAGAGCAAATGTTAGTGAAATAAAATTATTATTATCAATGATACATCATGGTTTCCCAAAAGAACTCTAGAGGTTCAGCTAAATTAAATTGACACAATAATTTCAGTAAAGTATTAGAATATAAAATAAACCCTAGAGAACCACTGTTTTTTCTGTGTGAGAGGCAGAGAATCCTGGATTCAAAGTCTACATCTCATCACACTAGTTGTGTGATCCTGAGGCAAATCACTTATTGTTTCAGTCCTCAGTATAGCTTGCTGGGAGTACTGCAGGGAGGCTGATGATGTGCATCAGGAGAGGGAGTTTCCTCTTCCCAGGATTCCCTTTAATTAATGAAATCATAGGCCTGGTCCTTGTCTCTGTCCTTTCTGTACATTACTAACAAAACCCAGTAAGAGGAGTGATAAAAAATAATCCCATTCTGTAACTACAGGTATATAAAATAACTGAAAATCAATTTGCCAAGACACACTTAGTGTTTTTATGAAGATAACTCAGACTATTTTTGCCATAGTAAAAGACAAATAATTGGAAAGACATTCCTCATAGTTGGCCTATGCCATTATAATAAAAAATGGTGATAGTATTTAAATTAATTTGCAGAGTTTAGTACTATACTAACCAAGCTATAATGGAATTATTTTGTGGATCTAGACAGATTAATAACAAAATTTATCTGGATGAACAAGAATTTCAATTCAAAGTGTGAAAAAAATGAGGGGAATGAATGAGGAAAAAATCTATTATGATTAAAAAAATAGAAAATTTAATCAATGAAACAGATTAGTAAAACTAGACCAAGAAACAACTGAACATTGAATCCAAGGATATTGACCACTCAGATGAAGATTCCCTAATTAACAAAACACGGTTGGTTATACAGGAAAGCAATTGGGCAAAAATTAGGTTAAAATTAGCACCAAATATATATGCACAACAATAAATTCCATATATATATATATGTATATATATACATATATATATATATATATATATATATATATATATATCTGACCTAAATATAAAGGGTTATATCAGAAGAAAATTAGAAGATGTTAGGGACTGTTGTGTGTGGGAGCACTGTAACCTATCTTCATCTGGTATTCTTGAGCACCAGAGTCTTGTTTTACTAAGTGCCCTGGGAGTGGGAGTGGATTAGGTACTGGGAAGGATATTTAAACACTTGTATTCTGGTGACTAAATGGAGACCTTGGAGTATAGGGAAAAACTTGTCTTCCCTGTCTCCCGCCCCTTCAATGCTAGCCTGCTGAAGATTGAGAGAGTCCAAAAGTGGGACTCAGCATAAGAATCTGAGAAAGAGACTCTACAAGAAGATAAGAGGAGATACTCTTCACAATATGGCTAAGAGCAACATTCTTACCTGAACAAGAGATAGAGATAATCATAAAAGATAAAATGAATAATTTTTATTATTATAATAAAAAAACCTCTTGCACAAACAAAATAAATGCAGTTAGAATCAAATAGGAAACAGTTTGGAAAAAATTCACAACAGATTTTTGTGATAAAATTCTAAGATCCAAAATATATAAAGAATTAACAAACACAAAAAAATCAGAACAATTTTACAAATGCTACCTTGTCAAAAGATATGAATAGGTGGTTCTCCAAAGACATACAAATTATCATTAACATTATAAAAATTATTTCAGTAATTAATGATTAGGGAATACATATTTAAACAACCCCAAAGTATGATCTTATATCCATTAGAATGACAGAGATGCAAATAGTGATTGTGGAAGAGTTTATGGGACAAAAAATATCTTAGTGTTATTCTAGTGTACAATGTTGATGGAGCTATGAATTGGTTCAATCATTCTGGAAAATTAATTTGGAATCATGTTCCCATAGCCACTGAAATGTGCATAACCTTATCCACAGTAATATAACCATTAAGCATCCAACACAAGGAGATCAAAGATAAAAGCATTCATATATACAAGAATATTAGTGCTTCTTTCTTTAGTATAGAAGTAGAAAGAAAATAAATATACATCAGTGGGGAAACAACTGAACAATATTTGGTATATGCAGTTTGATTGAATCATAAAAGATGATGAATATGGTGAATTCAGATAGCTATAAAGATAGGGATACCTCCAACCTTGGGTACCCTTGTTCAAAGGACTCATGAGCTGGGGGGGGAATCTTCCCGGTACTATATACAAATATATATTCAGATCCTTCTTCCTCTTTTTTTTATTGAACTTATTCTCCTAATAAGCCAACTAATGCAGTTATATGAGAATAATCTACACACACACACACACACACACACACACACACACACACACACACACACACACTGAGGGCTTCCTTGATGAGATTATGAAAAGGGAATATGCAGGCATTTTCAAATTGTATTCCACAGTTGATCATTTTGTTGCTGTTGTTCAGTCATTTTAGTTGTGTCTGACCCTCATTTGGAGTTTTCTTGGCAAAGTTATTGGAATGGTTTGTCATTTTCTTCTCCAGCTCATTTTACAAATGAGGAAACTGAAGCAAACAATTAAATAATTTGCCTGGGATTACATAGTAAGAGACTGAGGTTGGATTTGAACTCAGGTTTTCTTGACTCCAGCACTCTATCTTGACTCTAGCACTCTAACTGTTCTTGAATTTGTTGTTGGTAGCCTATTTTAAAAATATATATTTAAAGCAAAATGGTATCTTAAAGGCTCTCCACCTGAAAAGACAGCATACTCCCAGGCTTACATCAAAATTTCATGAGAGTCTTTGAAAGATCAAACAAAAGAACCTGCTTGATGATTTCTTGATCATAAATATCAGGTGAGACATAAAACAGGGAGATGTATTTTAGCCACACGTGTTTGCTCCTGTTGTGGAGAATGTTCATTGCAGAAGTCAAATTGAAGAGGATTTCCCTATAGATGGAGAGAGATTTTATAAACATGTGAGCCTTCCATAACCCTGTGACATAGATAGTTGAAATATGAAACAGGAACTTTAAGGGAGTTTGAGTTGGGAGGAATTTAAGAATTTTTGTAAATCACCCCAAAACAAAGTGTGAAGCAATTCTACCATCAACCTGATAAAATCACAAGGCATTGGCTACTGGATAAAGCTGGGTGAGGGTTCCCTCCACATCTGGCAATTTTTTAAAATTGAACTAATCAGCTCAAGAGTCAATTGAGAAGAATAAATTATGGAAGAACAAAGAAATTAGAGTTTGCTCTTCATCTTTTTTCTTGAACTTCAAGCAAAATACAGCAAGGAGAATGGGAAAGGAATATCACACTTTTGTATTTCCATGGACAATGGCATCTTGTACCAGAAGCACAAGGCCATCAAAGGAATTGTACTAATCAAGAAATCCAGCTTTGCAATTAAGTTAAATTGCTGAGTACAGTTGATAGTCCTAGAGCTGGGCTCTTTCTCAGAAGATGTTGTCCCTAGAGCTGAGAAGTCTACTATTCCTAGGACATAGACTCCACATCTTTCTGAAAGTTTTTAGCAGTACTATAAGCAAGAATGTCTATAGTTGGAGATGGTGTAGAATATAGCTGTGCCTCAAAGCCATGTGCCCAGTCCCTGATGCTGGGCATCTCAAAATAGAGTAAGGGCTTCAAAGAAGATTTGTGTACCTTCTTTCGCTCCCAGTTCTCTTTCAGGTTCCAGGCCTTAGTCTAGATTGTTGTTCAACTGAAGGTCTTAGAATAGAAGATGAGGAAGATTCTTCCATTGTAGCCATATGGCCCTTGGTGCTGCTTTCTTTCTGTAGCTAACAGCCCAGTTTTATCTGGAGAGTATGAAACTCTGAACCTCCACTTCTATCAGGTACTTTATTCTTGGCTCACTATCAACTCCAGACTCTTCTTGTGGACCTTATTCCAGGGCTACACTTAATTTCCTTCTGACTGTATTGATTCATGATCTTCTGAAGGAACTCTCTAAACTTCCTGCTTTTTGCTCCTTAGGAACTAGGTCTTTCTTGACCCCTTCAAAAATTTTGTAATTTTCCTTTGTGACTTCAGCTGTCAAAACACACAAAGTTCTTGTTTTCTCTTAAAGGAAGATAGTCAGGTAGAGGCAGGCAGCTAGAGGAGTGAACCTGAAGTCAAATCTAGCCTCAGATACTTTCTCACTTTCTTTTTTGTGTGAACCTGGAAAAGTCACTTAACTGCTGTCTGTCTCAATTATAAAATAAATATAATAATAGCACCCACCTCACAGGATGTTTGTGAGGATCAAATGTGATAATATTTATAAGGTGCTTAGCATGAAACATTGAAGACACTTAATAAATGGTTACTTCCTCCCTCTTTTATCTACATAATAGGGACAGCTAAGTGAATAGAGCACCAGCCCTGGAGTCAGGAGGACCTGAGTTCAAATCTAGCCTCAGACACTTGACTCTTACTAGCTGTGTGAACTTGGGCAAGTCACTTAACCCTGATTGCCTCTCATCCAGGGCCAGCTCTAATCCTCCTGATTCATATCTGCCTGAGGTTGGTACCTTAGTACTGTACCCCCTTACTCAAATCTAATTTACATGCATGTCACGGCATCACCAAAAACAAATGACAAACAACAACAACAACCACATAGCTAAGGATTTGGTGGAGAAGTTAACTGGAGCAGGAACATGATACCAGAAGGAAGCTGTAGTGACACAGATGAGATCCTGAGAGAAAAGATGATGAGAAAAGGAGACATTCCTGTCCTGTGGGGTCTCTCCACCTGAAACCCAAACCTAGTCCTCCTTCCCTCTCCTACGCCAGGTACAGGTTCATGTTCTAGTCATTTCTTCCTTTCCCTTTTTCAACACATGCCAGATCACCAAACACCTCCCATTTTTAGTCCATGCTATTTCTCTCCCATCCAATTAATGTATTTTTTGTCCCAAGGAAAATTTTCTCAGATAGACTTTCCTCATTCATACCATCTGGCCCGTTTTGGCCAGTGATCCAGGGCAAGAGACATGATTAGTTCTGTATTTGTGTGCATAATGGAAAGGTCTGAGAGAACTGGGGCAAAGAAAGCAGTCATAGTTATTAATTTTTTTTTTAAGAAAGACAAGTTTGCAAGCCATAGCTCAGTAAATTTGATTTTAATTTCTTAATAACTTAAAAATTATTTTTAAAAAGCTAACTAGTGAAAGATTAGAAAACTAAGCAAACACAAGGAGTCAAGTTTAGTTTCATATAGAAGTCATTACAGATCAATCTTAATTTTTGACAAGGAGACTGGACTGTGTTAAGGAGAATGCTACAGATAGTGTTTGCCAAGATGTTATCAAAGTATTTGACAGAGTTTCTCATGCTATTAATGAAAAAGGTAGAGAGATATGGGCTAGTCAGTGGCAAAATTAGATGGATTTTGGGTCTCATTGTATAAAGGCTACAAAGACTAGTTATGAGTAACCAAGGTTATCTTGAAAGGAGGCTTACAGTGGAGTGTCTGAGACATCTGTGCTCTGTCCCATGTTATTTAACAAAGGTGTTAAACATGTGACAGGACTACAATGCTGTGAACCAGATTAAAGTGTAATTGGGAAGTATTTAACAAATCAAATGAAATACAATGAAACTGAAATAATATTACATTTCAAAATTATATGCAGCCAGCAGGGATTTTTCTATAAAGGTTAGTGGCCCTTGTTTTTATTTGTGTTTGATACCATGGTTGTTTAACATTTTTGTGACTTGGAAAAACATATATATGATTCTTATAAAAATTATGATAATTCAAAGGTAGAGGAATATGTAAAATATGCTCGGTGACCAAAAGGAATCCAAAAGATTTTGCAAACCAGAGAATTGTAGTAAAGTATAAAATTAAATGTAGTAGGGATAAATGTGGAATCTTTTATTTAGGTTTTAGAAATTAACCCCATAGGTACCATATGGAAGAGGTACTGTTAGAATATAGTTTATCTGAAAGAGATCTGGACAGAAACCCTAGGGGACTGAAAATTCAATATGAAATATACATTAAAAGGCATCCAAAATCAGCAAATGTGATCTTCATTAGCACAAATAGACTGTATGGATTAGAAGGTCCATAGCATTCTGCCTTCACCAAACCCTGCTAGGAATTTCATGGTAATTTTTGATACCCTATTTTAAGAAGGATATTGATAAGCTGGAGAATGTACTGAGAAGGGGAACTTAAGATACATCCTACAATCCTAATTCTAAAGCTAGAAAGGATCTTGGAGACCATTGAATCAAACATCCTCATTTTAACACACGAAGAAACTGAGATCCAGGGATTTTAAATGAATTATTCAAGAGCCTGTATTTAGTAAGCAACAAAGAGTATTTGAACTTAGGTTTTCTGGCACCAGGTCTATACTATAAACCATGATGATGCTTCTTAAACTTGTTTTTGTTGTCTTTGGTTTTCCTGCTCAGCTTGGGTTCATTCTAAGTTTTAGCACTTTATCTCTAGATCAATGATAGAAAAAAAAAGGTTTATTTTATCTTGTTTTGTTTTGTTTTTCTACTTGGTCCTAAAAGAGAGTTTGGGTACAGTTGAAAACATTGAGAAATTTCCCAAACAATCTAGTTTACTCTCTTCCTCCTGTAAGTCCTGGTTCAAGTTCACTGTCCATCTTTAGTGTCTGTCTAAGATACAGGTATGTATGAACCAGTTCCCTGTCCATGCAGCTCCATATTTGTTATTGTTGTTTATTCATTTTTCAGTTGTGTCTGACTCCTTGTGGCTCCATTTTGGGTTTTTCTTTTTGGCAAAGACACTGGACTGGTTTGTTATTTCCTTCTCCAACTCATTTTACAGTTGAGTAAAAATGAAGCAAACAGTTGAATGACTTGACCAGGGTCAAACAGCTAATAAGTGTCTAAAGCCAGATTTGAAGTCATGAAGATCGAGTTTTCCTGGCTCTAGGCCCAGAACTCTAACCACAGTGCCACCTTGCTGCCCATTGCTGCATATTACAGGCTCCACAACATGTATTCTTCACCCACTTGGTTTTTTTTCCTGGGTGGATAGTGAGACTAGGATTTTTTAAGATACTTTTAATTTCATATAGGAGGCTCTGAAGACTTTGGGACTTGACAGCCATGATGATCATAAGAGCTCATATTTACATGTATAAAGATTGGGGAACAATTGTAACATTTAAAGTTATTTACAGACTTGAGAGAGTGAAAAAGAAAAGCTAGAAATGTGTAGTGTTGTAATGAGAAAGAATATCTGTACATGAAATCTCTGCTAGGTCTAGTCATAGTTTTAGGAGATCTGCTCAGGATTATTTCAATTTTTTCCCAGCTGATGTGACTGGCAGAATTTATGCATTGGATCTATGCAGAAAGGATTTAGGTTTTAAAGGAATATTTTTATCCCTCAGTAAATATTCAGTGCTGTGAGCACTTATACTCACACAGTTTGGCAGATAACCAAGAGACTAACATCCTGGAATTGAAAAGGTGTCCCAAAGCTCACTTATTCAACATTCCACAGACTTAATTCTACATAGATTTCTACACATTCAGTAAAGTTGGAATTCATTGCCAGTTTTTAATGTTCTACCACATCAACTCTTATAGAGTTAATTTAGGTCAAACCTACACATCTCTCTCTTCCTTCATTCCCTCCCCCCCAATCCCCTACATTATGAGGATGGCATGGATTTGTTTCCCTTGTTACAAAAGATTTGGGGTCTATTCCCCTGCAAGGAATAACACCTTTTGAAAAATAAGAAAATACAGAGGAAAGAAAATGCATTTTGGGGAGGGGGGTGAGAGGGGGGAAAGAATAAGAACCCAATGAGATTGAGTGAGAATTGTACCACAGAGTCCCAACAGCAGATGTTTTGAGTGTTGAAACTCCCATCAGAACAGCTGCAGAAATGTAGAATCACATCTGGGTTTGTGACGTGGCTGCATCATTACCTACAGACAGCAAAGCAGCCAGATGCTTCCAATTCATTTTAAGGACCAAGCTTTGTGTCTGAACTTGTGAATGTCCCCTCTCCTCCAACAACGACTTATCAATTTCTGCCACAGGTCATGAAAACACAGCAGTGTTGATACCTTGGGAGAGTAACCTCACTTCTAGCAGGTATGGGGAACAGCAGCTGAAACTCCTCAAAATTCATTGCAGCTGCATTATTACTGTTTGACTAAAGAGCAAAGCAAGGCAGGCAGGAAGTTTCCACATAAGGATCTGCTGAAGATTCTCTTTTTGTGTGGCTTGGTAGAGGGGATGATGGACTTGGACTCAGGTGAGCCAGTGTTTGGATCCTGACTTTGTAACTTAACTATTGCAAGGCAAGGCTCAGATCTGGGGTAGTGAAGCTCTCAGAGTCTATATAGGCAAACTAGTGGTTGCTTTACTGACATGTAAAGAATATATATTCCAAGAAATAGTGTATACACATGCACACACACACACACACATACACACATACATATAGATATTAATTATAGTTTCCTGTTCCTCTTCCATTGAGAAAACTGTTTGGTGACCCCAGGAGGCATAAACAAGAAGTTAGGGATTCCAACAAATCTTAGAAACCATTGAAATGTAAGGTCCATTCCTGGGCATTAGGACATTCATCTATAGGGTTTCTGTTATCCATGTCAGATTTACTGTCTGTCTAACTGTACCACATTTGCTGTGTGACCAAGGGAAAACCACTTTACATTCTGAGTCTCAGTTTCCTTATCTGAAAAATGAAGATGGGGACACATTCAAGCAAAATAGATAGAAAGTTGTATTTAGAATTAATATCTCTGATATATAACAGACTGTGACTGGAAAAATTAATATCTCTGTACTAGGAAACTCTCAGGTAATGAAATTCAGAGAATTTGCAGAATACATTGATTAGAGTTTTCAGAGTGGGTGTTCTTACCTCAATGAACTCACAGGGCACTCAGATAATAATACCTGCTATTTTCTAGCCCGGTCATAGAGTATAATTTATGTAAATTGCATTGGAAACCTTAAAATATTATATAGACACCAGCTAATATGATTTTATATTATGGATAAATCCACCTGCTTCTTTCTCCAAATTCTTCAAACCATGACTTCTCTTTCCTGACAAACTTAATAAATGATAGAATTGTTATCATAGTAATGAATAGCCTTCATGGCACAGTGCAAAAAATGCTAGCTTCAGAGTCAAAAGACTTGAGTTCATATTCTGTCTCTGCTATTTTCTGTCTGTGTCTTGGACAAAAGACAATCTTTATAGACTTTATTTTCCTTATTTATTTGATGAGGTAGTTAGACTCTAGGGTCTCTAAATCTACTCAATCTATAGCAATCTTCTACTGTACCCTTCTCTTCTTGGGAAATTACAAGTGCAGGTGAACAGGAAAATTAATTAATTAATCAACAGTTTTCTTATATACTGTCCTCCATGCATTCTGTGGTCTAGTCATATTGGTGCACTTATTGATCTTTGCATATGCTGCTCCATGTCTCTTCTATTGTGTGTGTGTGTGTGTGTGTGTGTGTTGTGTGTGTATATGTGTGTGAATTGTTCTCCATATCAGGTCATGTGCTCTCTCTCCCGCCTTATCTCTGCCTATTGGAATCCCTGGCTTCCTTCCAGACTCAGTTCATTACTATCTTCTATAGAAGACCTCTCCAGTCCCTCAACTGCTAGTTCCTCTTTAAAATTACCTGCCTTGTATCTATCTTGTATAACTTTATATAGGTAAATATCATCGCTGGCATTTAGAATGAAGCTCCTTGAGATCTAGGGTTATTTTAACTTTTTCTTTTCTCTTTTAGCATAGTGTCTGGACTTAATAAATACTTGTTGATTGAGTTGTAGGTGAGAGACTGAGCTAGGTGCTGAAAAATTCCCTGCTTGCACTCTAGAATAGTCTGGTCTAGACACTAGGTTGGTTGCAGAAATTGTTTATATGCTCTTACTAGATCACTTCAAATGTCTGTACATTTCCTAATGTGGCTGCTCATCTACCTTTGGTTTCTACTTTTGTTCAACTCTCACTTATGACTCCTAGAAACTGTATCATGCAGAGATAATACACTAGTAAACTGTCAGATAGATGGGTTACACCTCAAACTCTTTGGCTGAGTTGGGGGTGGGTGTCTACTCTAAGCTCTTCAAGACTTTCAACAAAGGAATGAATAGATGAGAACATTTTGTTCTAATGGCCATGAAGGCAGCAGAAGCAGGTACTGTGTGGCACTTGGAGTTTGATCAGACACTGAAGACCCCAGAGTCATACACTGCACCCTGAGCCATCACAGCTCATCTTGATTTTTATTCTGCCACTGAACTTTGATGATTCAAGAAGAGAGACTGAGACTGCCTCACTTAAATCTAATTTGTAAGCAAGTCAAGACTTCATAAATGAAGGACAATCAACATTGTAGCTTCTCCCTCCCTTCACAGATAATCTTTGAAAAAGATAATACTTTCCTGTTGAGCTCCTTTACTCTATCTATACAGATTGAATATCCTTCATACAGTGGAAAGAAAACTGACTTTGGAGTCTGAAGACCTGGGTTCAAATTCTGCCTCTGATATTTATCTCCATTGTAATTATAGATGAGTCACTTAATCTCCTTGTGGCTCAATTACCTCATCTGTAAAATAATGGGGTTAGATTATATCCCCCTCTGAGATCCTTTCCAATTTTAGAGCAGTGACCTATGAGTCTTCTCAGACTGTTTCATTCAGTATTTGTGGCCCCCAAATTTTCATTATCTGGAGGTTAAACTTCTGGTGATGAATCTGCTTTTCACAAACTGTATGGTTAGTCAATAGTCATCATGCTGCCAGTGTTTTCATTTTGGAAAGGACTATCAGAACTGTTACTTTACAGGCATGACCTCAAAGGGTCCAGGGTCATTTCCATGCCATTAGTCAGGAATTGGAGGAAGATGTTGGCAGAAGACATGTAATATAAAGAATAAAGAAATGGAATCAGTTTAAATTTTTTTTTTAATGAAAAGTAAAACAAGAGAGAAAGATCAGGGTTTTTTTTCTTTTTCTTTTTTGCTTCACAAAAGGAATAAGGGAGATAAAGTTCCAAGCTTTTTCAAGTACATTGACCCACTTATCCATAGAATACTTGTACTCATTTCCCTGGAGAAACATTAAATTTATTATAGGAAGTACTTTTTCCCTTTAAACCTTGGCATCAAAATACTTTATGGATAGCTTCCTAAAGAGGAAAGGATAAATACATTGTCTTCTCTTCCTGATTTCATTTAGGAGCCAAGTCTGTGTTTTAAATTCTTGGTAAAGCACAACAACCCACAAACAGAAGCTGGAAAATATTCTAGAGGAAAGGGAAAGGAAGAAATGCCACTGAAGGTGTGTCCCAAGAAGTAAGATTTGGGATAGGAGTAAGTCCTGGAAACACTAAGTTACAGAGAAAAGTTACAAAGAAAAGTGATGGAGAAAAAGAAGGTGATGAAGAAAAGGTGATACTCTACTATGACCAAGTCCCTACCAAGGTCAAATAGAGGAAGACTGAAATGGAAATGAACTCTGCCAAGATTAGAATCTTAATCTTGAGTCAGAAGAGTATTATTCAGTAATGTTAATCACTCAGGGGAAGGGGGAAAAGACTAAATAGTCAAATAAAAATAATTGCTATAGGTTTTCAGAGGAATTGAATGGAATGTTTTCAGTCATACTTCAGAGAGATGGTGGGTCAAAGAAGTGGAATCTGTGCTGAGTCAAAGGGTGGGTAAGTCACAGAATTCTGGATGTATTCTAAGTGGGTGAATATGAATACAGAAGTGGAAAATTGCAGTATCTTGAATTATAGCAGAAAATTCCCACTAAGTGTGTTGAAGGAAGCCAAGGAAGCTAGAAGATATAGATGAGGAGGGAGAACACTCTAGGCTTGGGAGGGTCATCCAATGAAAAGTCATGCAGATGAGAAATGGAATGTCCTTATTTCTAGATTTTAGTTATAGGTAGAGGGATATAAAAATAGGTCAAGTTATGAAGAACTTTAAATGTCAAATCAGAGGACTTTATATTTAATCCTGGAGTACTAGTTACAGATAATATAAATTAACTGCAATGAAATACTGAAGTTTCTTAGCTGCATGGAGAATGAATCAGCATTCTGAGAAACTTTGAAGCAGGGAGACTATTGAGAAAACTATTGCAGTATTCTGGGTGAGAGTTGATGAGGGTCTGTTATGGGGTGGTGGCTATGTGAATAAAGGTAGAAACAGCAAGATTTGACAACTGATTGGATATAAGGAATGAGAAGTGAATAATCAATGATGGCATTGGGTGAGTGGGAGGTTGGTGATGTCCTTGACCCTAATAAGGAAGTTTAAAAGTAGGAAGGATTTTGGAGAAAATATAATAAATTCTGTTGTTGAGTTTGAGATGACTAGAGGATAGCCATTTTGAGATGTCTGAGATGCAGCTAGGTGGTGCAGTGGATAGAGCACCAACCCTGAAGTTAGGAGGACCTGAGTTCAAATACAGCCTCATAGACACTTACTAGCTGTGTGACCTTGAGTAAATCACTAAACCTGATTAACTTTCCTCCTCCCAGAAATAAAGAAAAAAATGTTTGAAAAGATAGTTGGTAATGTGGGAGTATAGGGAAAAAAAACTAGGACAGGATACATAGATGTGGAATCATCTTTATAGAGTTCTAACTGAACCCATGGAAGGTGAGGAAGTTCCCAAACATGACTGTATGGAGTCTTTTGGGGTCACCCATTATTACAAGGTATGATGTGAATGAAAACAGCAGGGGAGATAGAGAAGGAGGAGGACCAAGAGAGCAGCATTACCCAGCAGGGAGGAAAAAATGATGTTCAACATTGCTGAATGGAACAGAGAAGACAAAGAAGAAGGCCTGAAGAAAAGGGTAATTAGGAACACATTGATAACTTTGTGGAGAGTATTTTATTGAATCAAATTTTGGTTTTATTTGGGGTCATAAGCCAAAATGTAGAGTATCTAGATTCTAGAAGAATTTGAGGGGAGAGGAAGTAGAGATCCCTAGTGTAGGAAATTTTCAAAGAGTTTAACTATGGAAAGAAAGAGAAATATATAACAGCAGGCCAAGTGAAGATTTTTAATGATGGAGCTTGGGACATTAGGGAAGGAATAAGTGTATAAAAGGATATTGAAGTTTAGAGTGAAAATGTATATGATAATGGAAGAAATCTGCTAGAAAAATGAGAGGGGGATAGGATCAAGCATTTTTTATAGAGATTAACCTTGACTATTTCTTTATCTGAGATCATAGAGGAAGAGGAGATAGTATTTGGAAAATATTTGGATGGTTTGAGATGGGTAGGTGGAGAGAAGGGACAGCTCCTGGGGAAAGGTCTTTTTTTCTTTTTTTTGGATGTGAAATATGAAATGAGGAAGGGTGAAAGGAATCCCATGAGAAGTTTGAGGAAGATTTTAGACAGCTCTTTTCTGAATTGATTAAAGATGTATAGAATGATTTCCTTGCTACAGTTAGGGCCCAATTGAGATTAGAGAACATAAATTTATTGTGGACCCAGTCAGCACACTTCCATGATTTCAGCCAGTTCTATTCAAAAGCATATATATATATATATATATATATATATATATATATATATATATATATATATAAGGAGGTGGGTGGTAAAAATAATCTCGGACTAGGGTTCGGCAAGGCAGAATCAACAACTACACAGGGATAAAGAATTGTAAAATATAGTGTGGAGACTGAGTTGGTTCAAGATAGGAAAGGGAGGAAGGTATGGTCATTGCAGTGTTGACACCTGAAAAAAAGACTGAGGAACGGAGAGACTGAAGTTCACAGTGAGAAAAACAAGATTAAGGATTGTAAGGCAAAAGAATATATGAAATTCAATTCAGTAAAAAAACAATTCAATTCAGTTCAGCAAACATTTGTTCAATTTAATCAGTCAGTTAATAAGTACTTAGTAAGCTCCTAATATATGCAAGGCAATTGAGTTCCAAAGATAGAGTGTGGGCTCTGCTCTCAAGGAGGGAAATTTAGTTGAGAGATGAAGTCCTTACTGGGGTGGCACCCACAATATCAAATCAATTTATTAGATTCCTTTGGCTTCTTGTCCCAGGAGTCATCAAGATGTCTTCTAGGGAACCTAAAACACAGCCACCCATATCCAGACACACAGATGACTCAATAGTGTTCCTTGAATGTGAAGGAAAGCTGTGCTCACAAGAGATTGAATTTCATAGCTCTTTTAAAGATTTATTTGAAATTGATTTTTGTTGTAATTCTTTTTTTTTTTTTGCTCTTCGGGGTTCATTAAATGTCATTGTCATCTTGTGAAAACTATTATGATATTATAGAGAAATTGAAAGTAGATACTAAGGGTCTTCTTTTTCCACAGAGGGAAAGTTTTCTAGAAAACAGCATTTTTTTCCTGAGAGAAAAGAATTAGAATTCAGAGAATTCCTCATTAAACCAGACCTCTACCCCACATAGTTTGATTAGAAGTTTGGAGGAAAGTCTTCCCAAATGACAGATACTTGAGACCATGAAGAGCCTTGGCTAGAGAATAGGTGAAAATCAGATCAGAGATGTGGAAAACACCTTGGCAGGGTTTTCTTTAGTCAATCATTTATAGGATTTAGAACTGGAAGAGACCTTAATGATTGTATACTCCCTCAGGTGAGGAAATAGTGACTTGCTCAACGTTTCCTCAGTTAATACATAGCACAGCTAAATGTTAGATACAGGTCTTCTGACTCCAAAGTCAGTACCTTCCCCTCTATGATTATCCATCCTTCCTTCCTTCCTTCCTTCCTTCCTTCCTTCCTTCCTTCCTTCCTTCCTTCCCTGCTTCCCTCCCTCCTCCCTTCTTTTCTTCCTTCTTTCCTTCCTTCCTTCCTTCCTTCCTTCCTTCCTTCCTTCCTTCCTTCCTTCCTTCCTTCCCTGCTTCCCTCCCTCCTCCCTTCTTTCCTTCCTTCCTTCCCTACTTCCCTCCCTCCTCCCTTCTTTCCTTCCTTCCTTCCTTCCTTCCTTCCTTCCTTCCTTCCTTCCTTCCCTACTTCCCTCCCTCCTCCCTTCCTTCCTTCCTTCCTTCCTTCCTTCCTTCCTTCCTTCCTTCCTTCCTTCCTTTGAAAGGTATAGGAAGGAGGGACAAAGAATGTGTTTCAGACTAATAAGCCTAATCAGGAAGATGTTGAGGAACTTGCAGTTCAGTCACAGAATCAGAATGCAAGAACTGGAAGAGGCTTAAGAGATCATTTAGTCCAACTTCTTTATTTCACAGATGAAGAACCTGAGGACCAGAGGAAATGATGTGGTTTGCCCAAACTCACAGAACCTATCAGTGCCAGAACTCAGACTACCACCCACAGTGTTTTGTTAAATGTTTAATAATTAGATCTCCAGAAAAAAACAAAATGTACTTTAATTTGATATTTAACCACAACTTTTAAAAATCTAAACAATCAACAAAATACTAAAGTCCTGATTTGTAATATTTGTCAATTTTCTCCTGAGACTGTACAAGCTGGTTCTAACACACTTTGACAAGCACCACCTCTTGCAATTGTTTCCATGTCTAAGAAGACTAAACCAAAGGTGTTTCCTGTGTCCTCACACTGTGCATGATATCATACTAAGCATAAAGGTGTTTACACATTTTTGGTTAGCTTATGTCTCTACTTTCAAAGATCTTACCATGTACTGGGAAGATCATATGTACACACACCTCTCCATGCACATAAAACAGATGGAGTGGACCAATTCCAGCACTGTAGAGAATGCATTTGGGGATACACAGGATAGAATGCCAGTTCTGGAGTCAAGAAGACTCATCTTCTTGAGTTCAAATCCAGCCTTAGAAACTTACTGGCTTTGCGACACTGGGCAAATCACTTAATCCTGTTTGCCTCAGTTTTCTTATCTGTAAAATAAGATGGAGAAGTAAATGACAAAAACATTCTAGTATCTCTGCCAAGAAAACCCAAAATAGAGTCGAGAGAGTGGGACATGACTGAAAAACAATTAACACCAACAAGATAATTCATCATTCTAATCCACTTTTCTAAGTTAAATTCCCATTACTTCCCATTTTGCACTCTATGGGCCCTCTAAACAGACTTTCTTGCTTCTTACATGCAGTCTCCATCTTCCATCTCTGTACATTCCCAGTGTCTGAAACCAATCCTGTGACTGGAATGCCCTCTTTCTTTCCCCCCACCCAATCTCAGAATCCATAGTTTACCAAGTTCTACCTTCTACAAGGATTTTTCTTGCCTTGAATCACCTTCTCATCATTAGGGAATGATATGAATCTGCATGCATCTAGAAAAGTTTAATCTGGATCCATAATATTTTTAGGACTTTGTTCATATTAGGCAACAAAATATTTGTTGAATGAATGAATAAAAAGGAATCTTAAAATAAAGGATGATAAGGGAAAATATTATACTATTTATAGTAGAAGGGAAATAATGAACTTTAAATCAGAGGCCCTTGACTGGACTCCTGGCCCTGCGTTTTATCATTTTATCATTTATTAGACAAATCACTTCATCTCTTTGGGCCTCAGTTTCTTCATCTGTAAAGTGAAATGTATGATGCCCTATAAAATCCTTTCTAGCTATAAATCTGTGATTCACGAGAATCTCTTGGGATCTTTATCCATTCTAGACTTTTCTACAATTTGAATCCTGTGGGAGAATACTAATAGAAGATAACCTGTGAATGTTTTCCAATATGATCTGACTTAAAGAGATGCCCTGTATAAAGTCCCTGAAGATGAACAAAAAGAATGGGAAGACCGAGTTAACCTTTTTAATTTTCAGCTAAATAGGTGGAATATGCCTGAGATTCAGTCATGGGAAACGGATGCCTAATTCAGGCAGAAGAATCAAATGAAGAACTTAAATCTGGGGGAGGGAAATGAGGCTAGGGGCAGGGAACATTCAATCTTCATAAATAGGTCTTTATTGTGAGAGTGCTGTTTTTTCTACAGTGCTTGTTAAATACCGCATTTATGCTGTGTATTTGTATACAGTGGGATTAAGGGACTGAGTTGAATTACTGATGATGACTGCTTGAAGGGGTGTTTGACTAGGAGATTTACACAGCGTTCTTAATAATCTTTTTTATTTATTTATAGAATGTTATAATTCCAAACGTACAGTGCAGCTCTCCCTTAGGAAAGATGCTTTCTATTTGAAAACCTCCAGCTCTGAATGTTGATTTGAAAAGAGATAAAAGAGCATCTGGCCACTATGGTAAAAAGCTGCATAGTCTCTCCTTCTTCATTATGCAAAGAGCTGATGCAATTTTTGCTTCTTTGCTATTTATACAAATAAAGAGAACGATTTGGGAAATATGTCATGCTGGCATTAAACATCACTACCCTTGCTGGGTTGAAATGTACACGTTCCATTAACAACAATTATATTGTATAATTAAGGTTTTGGTCCCTCATGTATGGCTCTGAAGCCTCCTCAAATACCAATGGGTTTATCTTAGACTTGTTAAAATAAACAGCCCCCTCCCTTCTTTTTCCTCCCCTCCCCCCAAAGTGCATGACTGGCAACAGTGGTAGTGTCTCTGTCTACAAGAAGTATGGTATGAAAGTGCCCTCTAGTGTATGTTGGGGATGAGATGAATATGGAGAAAGATGATATCTTTAAAAGGCAGGAGCCTGAGGGCAGCATCTTCATCATAGAATGTTCTCATGTTGACTGCAGAAGGACAGAAAAAAGTCAGTCTTCCAGGCATTAGAGAAACTTGGTTGCCTTAGAAATGGTTTTGAATGACCTTTTAAGGGTGGGTCTGTCTATTGAGGCAGGAGACAGTAGGAAGTTCAAGTATAGAAATCCTAGATACCTCTTCTCCATAAGTACAGTTGATCCCAGACAAAGGTTTTAGGAAGATCTTTCTGCTAATGATCAGATTTCCATGGTGCCAGGGAGCTAAATTGGGCCTTTCGAGGACTGTATCTGCAGACAGTGGTTCATTCTCAATACTTTAGTGATGTCCCACTTGTGCTGGAAGTTTGGATTTGTAGAATAAACATTTCAGTTCCCTAGAGACTTCCTACAATGTTTCCTTTCCCTTATGGCAATGGATTGGGTAAGATGCTTAGCATGGGGCCTGTTTTACCATAGGTACTTAATAAATGAAGTTTGATGAATTAATAAAGTGATACATTCATAAATAATAGGTCTCTTTATCATCAGGTTTTTCTTTCTTAAAATGAATAAGAGACAGTCCAATGGAACACATGGCTTATCTAGGGATGACCAATGAGATGTCTTTCTTGGGGCATCAATTCTCTTTGTTCTGAGTACAGTCTTATTTACAGCATATTAAGACTAATTAATTCATACTCTGCTCCAGAAGAGCAGGCATATGATTTTAAGGAGGGAACTGAAGAAATGGAGAAAACAGAAATGAAATATGCAGATAGAAAAATGACCACACTCAGACTTAATTCCCTCAAATTCCCTTGCAGATGCATAGACTTTCCCTCAAAAAATATCTATTTCCAGAGATAGCAGTGGATATAGGAAAAAGCAGAATTGATGAGAAATTATTTTATAAGAATAAGAATTCTGCAACTAAGTCTCTTAGGCACAGGGAAGGAATTTATGGACAAGCTCAAGACCAAGTAGCATCCCAAAGTCAAGGACCAGCAAAGGATAAGGTCACAGACCCTAATTTCTGCCCCCCCCCACTTTTAGTATTGTGAGTGAAGGCAGACTGGGAGTTAGAGTGAGATAGATGGGAAGTAGATAGTGAGTCTTAGATCATCCTAGATAGGATGAACATCCTAGATAATCACTCAACCTGCATTCTACTTTTTCTTGTAGTGCCTTTTATCCTGAACAGATTCCAAAGTACAGTTATCCCTTTCATTTTGCAGAGTTTAGATTTCCACATTCCTATGGTCTTGTAAATTTGGGTAAAAATTTTTGGTTCTTCCTTTTTATTTGCTTCATGGGTTTACTTTTTCTTTTTTTCTTGATATTATACAATTATACAATGCTATAAATATATTTTATGTATTTCTTATACAGATCCATGATATATTAAAACTGTGATGGGAAAAGTTGTGAAGTGGAAGAGATAACTGCATATCCCCTGAATCCTTGTGCAAATGTTTTTAGTGACTAGGAAAAATGAGTCGTGGAGATGCTAGACTTACTGTCTAGTGATTATCTAACAGAACCTAGGAAGGATGGACAGTCATGATAGAGGAAAAGAGGGTTTTCTTCGAAACCACAGTGCTTTAGTGTTTGCTAAACACTTTACAAATATCTTATTTTACCCTCCCAGCAATTCTGGTAGTTGGGAATTTTATATATAGTTAAAGAAACTCTGGTTTTGGTAGATTGTTAGTCTGAGCCTTGCCTGGGAGTTAAATGACTTTTTCCTACTTCGAGTCCAAACCAAATTCTGATGTTCCCAGGGAAAACCCTGCTTGGACATGAAAAGACTACATTCTGGGGTATGAGTTAAGATTGTGCTCAGATCGTGCCTTTTAAATAGAGACCTATTTTGAAGAAGAAAACAATGGACATTGGAGTTTGCCAAAGGTGGCATATCATAACAAGAAGTTATGATAAAAGTTTTTTTTTTCTAATTTTACTATTATAAATCTTTAAAAATTCTTTATCTTTAAATCTTAATCTTTAAGAAAGCACCCTTTAAGATTTACTAATCAGATTATTGAAGAGCTAGCACATTTTCCCTCCTCTTGTCACTTCCACTCAGGTCATCATTTCTGCTTTTTTTTCCATATAGAGCTTCCCTATGGGCTCAACCTTTGGTGCCCCTCTTTTCTCAATTAAATAAACATTTATTAAATTCCTATTATGCTTTTATAGATTTAAAAATTATTTGATTTTTTCATTCACAAAACAAAACAAGCATTTCCATATTAGTACAAAAAAGATGATTGCACATGAAACTGCAAATCTATCATGTACAACTTGCTATTCCCTCCAAATATACAGCAAAGTTATCATGTAAATGTTTTCCCCTTTTTCTTCCCTACCCCATCCTAAAGATGGCTACTATTACACACACACACACACACACACACACACACACACACACACACACCTTCTATATAAACTATGTTTTTTCTCTGGATACAGAAGGCATCTTTCTTTATATGTCCTTTACTTTTAGTATTTATAATAGTTAAATGACCTAATTGCTTAAAGTCATTTTAAAAAACAATATTGCTGTTACCATTTATGTTCTCTTGTTTTTGCTCACTTGCTCATTATTTCATGCTCTTTATCATTTTCATACATTTCTAAGATCATTCAGCTCATCATTTCTTATCCTCTGATGACCCCTTTTGACTTGTCTTCTTGCTAGGCTTTCACCTCATTTCTTGGTACTACATTCAGGAATGTTATGGGTCTGCTACTACAGCCCACTAGGAGCACACTAGCCCCCTCTCACTACTTTACAGTAGCTTCCTAAAGAAAAATTGGCCCTTGACTCAGAGGTGAAGCAGCAGATGGACAGCTAGCATCTGAGGCAAGCTTTAAGCCCAAGTCCTTCTGACTCTAGCTCTGGCATGTTGTCTCTCATAAATGGTGGGTTATAGTACTCCATCATATCAATGTTTTAAACTTTGATGAATTACTGATTATCAAAAATATTTTAGAAACTAAAAACTGCTTCTGTACTTCTAAAAAATTGAAGATGTTGTAGAGGAGCTATAGATCCCAGCCAGGAGAATGTGCTAGCCCAGACCTAAAACAGAAAGAGGAATTTAGTGAAAATATTCAGTGGATCTTGTGGGAAAATGAATATATATTGTTCCTTTCTTTTCTAATTTCCTTTGTATTTTTTGGTTGTTGTTGACATTAGGTCCATAGTATTTGTAGAGAAACTCTGATAATATTTGCTTAAGTCAGATTTTGTTATATTGAAGCAGATGGTGACAGGTTGGTCAATTTAGTGACAGAGGTATTGAATGAAAGTTTGGTAAATGATTGTTCCTTTTCTCAAGGATGGTTGAGATATGGTTGTGCTGTGGCTGTTTCTCCATCTCAAGATGGAAGTCACCTTTTTTCCTTCCCATGAGGTTGGAAGTTTGAAAGATGTAGTTCTAAGATGTGACTACCACAAGTAGAGCAAGGATAGTAAACAAGGTTTCCAAATATCTCTAAGAGAAAAGCAGCTCAGCTTAGGCCTGGAAATAGTTAGGAATATGGGAGATGGACAAGTATGACAGGGGGAATATCTAGCAGATCATAGCATCAAGGTATCTCAAAGGTGAAAGTTATCACCTACTACTGGTATAGTAGAATAATGATCTTGTATCGGGAAATTTGAGTGAGGAAATGGCAAGGATGAATTGGTCTATTTAAAAGTTACGAGGCTGCACTCATAGGGAAGGCCAATATTTAGTACATAAGTACTTTTAGACTGTATTAAGCAAAGGAGAACCACTTTTAGCCAGTTGACTTGGATCATTTTGTAATTGTTTTGTAGAGGATAGCCATGGAATGACTTGAGATTCTATAAGAACCACCATTGCCTTAAAGTACTATATGAGTTTGTGACCTTGTAACTGAAATGTAAAACCTGTGCAATTAGTAGATGGAAGATAGATTGTAGTGGGGAAAGATTTGAGGTATGCTGGCCTGCCAGCTGATTATTGCAGTAATCAAAGTGTGATATGATTAGGGCCTACCCTAGTGAGGGCAGAGTCAAAGGAGATAAGGAGGTATTTTTGAAAGATTTTATGAAGGCAGAATTGGCAGGCCTTGGCAATAGCTTGGTGGGGTGGGATAGGATTGAGAGATAGTGAGGAATCCAAGGTGACTCCTAGGTTGTAAGTCTGAGGGACTGGGAGAATGGTATCATCCTCTTCAGGAATAGGGAAGGTAAGAGAGAGGCAAAGTTTTCAGGGAAACATAATCAATTATGTATTTAAAGCTTAAAACTGTCTAGTGAACAACCAGTTCAATATGTCTGAAAGGCAGGTGGAGATATGAGATTGGAAGTCATTCATTTATAGTCATGACCTGAGCGTTAAAGGTTATATTTCCTTTTTTATTTTTCAGTTGGTCAATCAAGTATTTATTATAAACTTGCTATCCATCAAACAAGTCTGTACAAGGGAGACAAAATGTTGTAATTCATAGTGACTACCTCAGGGTAAGGAAGATCTCGGTTCTAGTTCAGCCTCTAAGAGAGATTGCCTCTGTCACCATAAGTAAGGTGATTAACATTTTAGTACCCTATGGAACACTTCCCTATTATAAAGCAGGTATTCTTCCACATTGGGAGTTAAGATGACCAAAGGGCATCTAGGTCTTACAGTGGATAGAGCACCAGATAAAGGTTATATCTTTGTCTAAGGGTTACCTATGAGCTCACCTGTTTAGGAGCATATATCCACCTTCAGACCAAGTAGGGTCTGGTAAAATGCTGATTATAAGTATCATTCCTGTTTTGTGAAGAATGAAGGGACAGCTTCATTTGTCTTTCTACAACTGCATTTGCTAATGTCAAAAGCCCCCATAGCCATCTAGTCTATAGTTTTTCTGAACTCCCAGTCAGTAATAGTCTTCATACCTTTGGACTCAACATAGAATTTCACTTGCAATTTTGTTATATATTTACTGTAATAATATTTGTTGTATTAGTTTTTGTGCCTGTAAATATTTTGCAGTTTTACTTACTACATATGAACCTTATAGTGAAAGTCATTTTGGTCTTCTTTGATAAGGAAGGACAAGAACCAACCAATCAACTATATTTGAGTCTATCCAGTCTAAGGTTTTAGGATTTCATATAAAATGTTTATACTATAACATTGATGTTTTAACCTCAAATTTTTACCCTTCTCTGTAATAGACAAATCTGTTAGGAACACAGATCTGTATTATTTCTCACCCAATCCCTATTACCTACATATTAATTCAGGAAATTCAGGAGTGGTGGTGGTTTTAAGTGATATCATAATGGTGAAAACAATGGTAGTGTATTGGATCTGGACACTTACTAGGGAACCTTGGGAAGTAGGAGCTATATCATGACTAGTACAAGTGCTGCCCAAGTTATTCATCTCATTGGTGCTCTTGATGTGACTTTGAAGTCAAACAAACTGCTCTTGAGCAGCTGCCTTCCAAGATGGAATACCCAGGGGTTCAGATCAGCTTGTCTGATTTCATCTCCCAAGCTAAACACTATAACTCTGAAGACTCAAAGGCTCTTCAGTAGTCCTGTAGGCTGAAGTCTTGTTTATTCCTAAAAGTCAGTATCCTTGAGGTTAATCCTTAAAAGATAACTGGTAGTTAAGGTCAATTTTAAGTTAGTTACACTATTACCCATATTCACAGCTGGTTACTTTTAAATCTTAAGAAATTGTTATCTTTTTTGTTTTATGTTTTTATAAATTTGTTTTCTATTTCCAAATATATTCCTTTTCTGTGTCCTTCCCTGAATAACAGCCATTCTAACAGAGAATTAAAAAGGAGATTAAAAAATGGAGAGAAGTATTTCAGCAAACTGACCAACGTATCAACTATGAGTGACAGGGTATGCAATGTTTCACACCCAGAGACTTCTACCTCTGTAAAGAAGCAATAGGAGTATTTTTTTTTTTTTTTGGTTCTCTCCTCTTCAGTGTCTAGCTTGAGCATTATAATTTTACTCTGTTTGGTTTCTTTTTTGTTCTATTTACCTTTTGAAAATGATTTTATCCTTCCTTCTTCCCTTCTTTCCTTTTTGCCCTTTTCTGAAATCCTTATTCTTTATTACAGGATGAAAATATTCTCTCATATTCCTGTACAAATACTTTAGTTACTACTCAAACAATAGACATTTCCTTTATGTCCAGTTCTTTGCCACTGCAAAAGAGTGCCCCCGAATGGAGATATAGAAACTCAAATAGAAAAACAACTTCTAGATAGTACCTAAAGATCCTTGCAATGCTGCATATTGACTTAAAGATCCACATATTAACATTATCTATGTTTTAGCACAGTGTCCATCAGCCCAGTTCAACTGAATAAAAATCACTGAAAAGTCTGATTTCATTTTGATCCTTACAACAAGTTTGATAGGTAGATACTACTGTTATCACCATTTTACAAATGAGGAAACTGAGACTGAGAAAAGTTAAATGAATTAACTAGGGCTATATTCACTGCACCATCCATGATTCTGGGTCACTATTTAAGAATTTCCAAGCACATTGCTATTCTTTTTCCACTAGAGCTGAGACAAGGCATTTATGTGGCATGATTTGAAAGTGTGACCACTTCTATATAATACTGTCTATTGGAGTTTTGAACATTCTCCAGAACATTGGTGACATTGCAAAAGAAATTCCTATATGCCCCAGATTTTCTGGCATGAAATAAAAATGTGTCTTTAAGAAGGTTCATTATAAAATTAAAATTGGAAAGGAACATATAATTCCTCAGCTTCAATTTACTTATCTTTAGGGTGAAGGAACTGAACTATATTGCCTCTTTCAAGTAGAAACAGAAAATTGCTTTTAGGTTATGTTATGATGAAGATTCCTTTGGGATGTGAGTTGAACTAGATCAGTAGTGTCAAACTCAAATAGGAACAGATTCCTATGGGGCAGCATATTAACTTAGGAAACTACAAAATAACTTTATGTTGCATTGTATTTTTATTTATTTTGTTAAAGTTTTTCCAATTACATTTTGATCTGATGCCCACCATACTCTGGAGTTTTGGGAATGATGAATTTGATACCTCTGAATTAATTCTATAAGATTTCTGTGATTCCTAGAGATTCCCCATTGGCTAAGTTCTAGTCTGGTTGTCATTAGAATGACAACTCTTTGAGGGCAGAGATCATGATTTTGTCGGGGTTTTTTTTTGTGTCTCCAGTACTTAACACAATGCCAAGCTCACTGACTGATTGGGGGGAAGGAGTTTTGTAGGATCTCTGTGTCCCCACAGGCTCTTTAGGAGAAAGAAGTAAAAAAAGTACATGGAGGCCAGTGACTTCCTTAATTCTTTACCTCAAATCCAACTCCCTTAGCGAATCTTATTTTTTTAACCTACTTAGATTAAGTTGACCTTTCTTTTTCCTGGCACTAACTGTCCCCAGAACACAGTGTCCTGTCTTTGATTCACTCCCATCTCCAGAGTGGATGTATCTTTTTTTTTATTTTTATTTTTTTTGCAAGGCAAATGGGGTTAAGTGGCTTGCCCAAGGCCACACAGCTAGGTAATTATTAAGTGTCTGAGACCATATTTGAACCCAGGTACTCTTGACTCCAAGGCCAGTGCTTTATCCACTACGCCACCTAGCCACCCCAGAGTCGATGTATCTTTCACTGGGTTACTGCCTTGGTACCCTCTATGTAACCCCTGTCATCTCTATTTCTCTTGTATTCAAGACCTTGGCCTAATCTAACAGAAAGGGGAATGAGTGGGTAGGTTGAATAGTCTGTAACCCATAACATTTAATTATATCCTAACAATCCTGTTATACTTCTTTTTTTAATTTTTTAATTTAATATTTATTTATTCTCATTTTGTACAAATAATGTTTTTTATACATTAATAAAATATTCTTGTTTAAGAGTAAACAAAATACCCCCTGCCCCCCAAAATATAGACTCGCTTGAAAGATAAAGTAAGGGGAGAGAAAAAAATTAAAATTAAAATTAAAAAATAATAGTAATAATTATAGGTATGGCCAGGTGGCACAGTGGACAGAACACCAGCCCTGGAGCCAGGAGCACCAGAACCCATATCCAGCCCCATACACCCAACAATCACCCAGCTGTGTGTGACATGCAAGCCACCCCAACCCCACTGCCCTGCAAAAACCAAAAAAAGAAAAAAAAGACCCAAAATAAAACAGTAATAATAGTAGGGGCGACTGGGTGGCAGACTGAACACTGGCCCTTGAGCCAGGAGCACCTGGGTCCAAATCCAGCCTCAGATACCCAACGATCCCCCTGCTATGCAGTCCCAGGCAAGCCACCCAGCCCCATTTGCCCTGCACCCCCCCCCCCCAAAATAATAATAATAAAAAATGTGCTTCAGTCTGTGTTCCAACACCACTGACTCTGTCGCAGGTGGATCACATTCTGGAATCTTTAGATGCAGGAGCTTGTGCTTCCTCATCTTCAGACTGAGTGT
Organism: Macrotis lagotis; assembly: GCF_037893015.1. NCBI lineage: Eukaryota > Metazoa > Chordata > Mammalia > Peramelemorphia > Peramelidae > Macrotis > Macrotis lagotis. Next base: position 451,408,291 of record NC_133666.1, on the reverse strand, counting down.
TTTGATCCTTCTTGATCTCACAAAGTATTTCTTAATGGTGTGTCTCTTTTTTTCTCTGCTTGCTCATTTTCCCAGCCTGAGCCTGGTTTGGGGGTGCTTCCTGAGCTTTTGGGACACTCCCATAAGGATCTCAGTGTGTAAGGCTCTGTCCTCCCTCCTGGTCTGTAAATGACCACAAGCTCCACCCCCCCTGCCACAGGGCTGAGGTGGGGGGGGGGGGGCTGCTGTTCTATGGGGGGCCTAGACTGTGATCCTTGCTCTGGCAGAGGTCCCCTGCTGTTCCCCCAAGTTGTGCTTGGTGCTCCCCAGGGTGTAAATCAGGAAACTCCCCTGCTGCTGTGAGCTTCCACTCCCAGTGCCCTGGGGCTGCCTTTGGGAGGCTGAAGTTCTTTTGCTCTGGTGGGCCATCCCTCTGGTGGGCCGCCCCTCCAACCCCAGGGAGCAGAGCCTTTTTACTCTTTTCCAGGTTACCTTGAGTAGGAGAACTGCTTCACTGGGTCCCTCTGTGGGTTCTGTCTCTAGAAAATTTAGTTAGAGTCCTTAGTTTATAAGTTATATGAGAGAGGGCCTAAGAGATGATCCTCTCTTGTTGCCATCTTGGCTCCACCCCCCAATCCCTGTTATACTTCTTCAAATAGATGATAAGCACCTCGAGCCCAGAATTTGTCTTATATTTCCTTTGTATCCCCCCAATAATTTCTAATTTAGTGATGGACATCCAGAAGGCAGTGTGTTATGGTGAGGGTCAGGGTGGTACAGTGGAAATAACTCTGCATTTAGACTTTGAAGACCTATGTTAGAATCCTGGCTGCCTATGACAGTCCTCTCTGGACTGAATTCTGTCATCTGAATTTTACAAAAGATGTTTGAATTAAATGACATGTAAAGTCCCACTCGACTCTATATCCTTTAATTCAATGAGTAGTTAATGTTTGACCAGTTTAAGATGGAGAGAAGATCTTGATCCTCTATGAGGCTTCTAATTAGTGAATTTGTAATCATGGATTGTGGCTGAAAATCTGAGGTGGGGAGAAGGGAGGAACTGAGGGAGTAGGAAGAACTGAAGAAGTGGAATCAGAAAAACAGTTCTTGAAGATGGTACCACATCATGAAGCTAGGAGACCTGCTCTCAAATATTACTTCTTGTTTCCTTCCAGAATATTGAATGGAAATTCCACATTGAATAAAAAACATTTCTTGCTTAGGAAAGAAATACTAGAAGGGAGGTTTCCTGGATGACAAAAATAATTTTTTTGAAAGATGCCTTTGAAGTGACTCACATGTTGTATGAACAGATTCAAGAGGAGAGAAAGAAGAAACAGAACAGCAGAACACATAATGACAACCCTAATAGAGATGAAAAGAATGCTAAAAGCTATCAGAATTTGGATCATATATAAAGGTCTAATCTTGATTCCAGAATATGGATGATGAAACATGTCCCTTTTTTTCTCAGTAGGGAAGGAGTGAACTAAGAAGTGTAGAGTTTTTGAACAGGACATCAGGAACTGCCCAGTTTTCTCATTCTGTCTGACAACTTTTCTTTGTCATAGGAGAGGTTAATTATTGGGCAATGATTATTGGGAAATTATAATGGTGAAAAAATAGCACCAATGTGACAAAAAGTTTTTAAAAATTTTAAATATTTTGATATCTCTAATTTTATATCACCTGCTTTTTATTTTAGTGCTTCCCTTCCCTTTTCCTCTCTTATAGCAAAACCAGAAAAGAGGGGGATAAATGACTGAGCAAAACAAGCCAAAATTAGAAAAAGTGTGATATAAAATACAGTGAAATAAGTTTTAAAAAAATCCTTATTAAAAATGGAGTGACCGAAACCCAATGGTTCATTATGCTCTCCAAGGAAAATGAAACCACAAATGCCATCAGAAAGCAATCTGTGTGAACAGGGAGAGAAGAAGATAAAGACTCCAATTTGCCACATTAAGAGACACAGCCTTGATACTGTGATTTGCCCTGGATTAGTGAGTCTCATTGATTGAGCCTAAAAGAAGGCGATTGGATTGGAAGTGTCCTTTAAGATTTACTAATCAGATTATCGAAGAGCTGGCACATTTTCCCTCCTCTTGTGATTCCCAGGGTCGGATATGCATTCTCTAATTGAGATTCCCCCAGAAAACAAATATTTTCAGTTGTTTAATTGAAGGCCTTTCCAGACAGAGCTGTCAGACTGGTTCTAAATAGGCATGCTGGAAGCAGACCAATGGCTCTGATCGTTTCAAGGGGTCTCCCTTCAGTTTAACAAGGCAGATCAGCAGAATTGCATTTCCCTGTGTAATAATTCCACCAGCACTGACAAAGCTGAATGTATTTTCCAGCTGCCACACATCTCTACCCAAACGGATCACTTTAGGAAGATGGGGCACTTTAAAATCAGGTGCTGATTGTCTAAAGAGTTTTTTCTACTCTTAAGGAAGTCTTAATAACGAGAGGTTAGGAAAGTGACAGTGCTTACAAGGGAACATCTCTCCCCCTAGCTAGAATGATGAACGCCGGTGCCATGGAAATGGATGTTGATGGCTGACCAGATCAATCCTGTCAGGAAATTCATAGCATCTCTCTGAGCCCACGGATCCACAAGCCTTAAAGGCTTAAGCACGATGCACGGCAGCCTGTGCAGGGAAGGAGATTGATTGAAAGTGGCGAGAACACCCAGAATTCTGATGTTTCAACCCATCACAAACTTTATCAAGATAGATGGGCTGCAATGTGAGTTTTCTGTGTGTTCCAGCTGCTCTTTGGGAGTCTTGGATTTTAGGGAGGTGGAGCACCTTTTGCCAGGCATGCCCATCTGGGTCTTCTTTTGGCTCTTTTACTGGACATTGTGGGGGCATTTCAGCAGGTCAGAGGAATTTGAATTCCATAAGATTTTAGAGAATGTCTATTTTAAGCCCTTATTTTTCTAATGAAGAAAGTGAGACCCAGAGAAGGGAATTAGTTTAAAGGAGAATTTTAAAGAATATGAAGATCAAAATTTGGATGAGAGTCCATCACAAGGTCAGGGCTTACTATTTAGATATATAAAGTTCCAAAATACAGTGACTACCATTCCTGTCCCTGGGGAACATTTGAATTTTGCACATTTGTTTTTCAGTGTTTCCAGCAACTAATTAGGACAATAATGATAGTCATGATGTATAGAATACTTATTGCCTCAAAATATTTTACATATTTTCCTCATTTGATCTTTATAACCACTCTTTAAATTATAAATGAAGAAATTGAGGCTAAGTTAGGTAAATAATTTGTCTAAAGTCACAGCCAGGACTGGAATCCAAGTCTTCAAATAGCAAGTATTTCCATTCTCCAGAATCATCCTATCTCTCCTCCCTCCTCTCCCAAAAAAACAAACCAAAAAAAAGCCCCTCCCCTACAGAAGGATATAAATCATTTATGTTGATCAACAATGTATGCATGCAAGTGAATTGATTAAAATTACATCAGAATATCTAAGTAATTCCCTTTAATCAACAATTATAGTTTTGGAATCAAAATTACAGCATCTCAGAATTGGAAAGGAAGTAAGATGCATCTAGTCAAACCTATTTCTGGACAAAAAATCCTCTATATAATAACATACTTTGAAGGTAGCTAGATTGGGCTTGGAATCAGGAAAATTCAACTTCCTGAGATCAAATCCAGCTTCAGATAATTACTAACTGTGTGACTCTGGGTAAGTCACTTAGTCTTTTTTGTCTCGGGTTCTCATCTGTAAAAGAAACTGAAGGAAATGGCAAACCACTTCAGTAGCTTTACCAAGAAAACCCCAAATGGGGGTTATGAAGAGTTGGAAATTACTGAAATGACTGAATAACAACAACAAGTTGACATTAACTGTTTTGAGGGCTATATTTTACTGGGTCTCATGTTCCTTGTAGTCATTAGCACCTCAAGATCTTATTCAGAAGAACCCCTAAGTAGACATATTTTCTTCATCTCATGTTCATGATTTTGATTTGTTAAATATAACTATAACATTTTAAAATGAATCCTTTTGTTAAATTTCTTTATATTTGATATATTGCTATATTTTAGACTAGACTTGTCAAAAATGAAGCCCATTGGCTGCATGCAGCCTGCACCACACTCCCAACTGTGGATGAAGCAGATTAAAATGTTATTGAGAAATCTAATCAAAATAATAAAGATATGATAAAGCATTAATAATATTAAAATGTGGTTTTCTAAGTCAATATAAAACTTGTAGGCATCCTTATGTGTGGTCTAGTAGTCCCCATTTCTACTTGAGTTTGGCACCATTGTTTTGAATTACAAAAGATCCAGGCATTCATTAGGTAAGCCAGTCCTTTCCTCCCAATTTTGCACCATCTGCCTAAATATATTATTCTATGCTTTTAGCAAGGTTTTGATAAAATGTTAATCTAGGGCAAAGAACAGAACACATTAGGGATCTTCTGCATTGATGTGGAAAAATGACTTTTTGGCTGTTCATTTAACCAGTTGTAAATCCACCTAAGTGTAGGATTATTAAGTTAGAATATCTCTTTTTCTGCCATAAGGAGAGTATGAAAAACTTTGTCAAATGCCTTCCTGATATCTAGGTGAGTTGTATCTAGAGCTTGGTTGGATACTTAACCAAGTGATAAAACCTATGAATAGTTTCTAACAAGGTTGAGTCCCTTGGGACTCCTCCAGTTGCTTGACTATCAAGCACAGGCCATAGCAGCATTTTGGTCCCCTGGGAGTTAACCAAGGCTAGGACGATTTTAGGTAATATAATACTAATATAATAATACTAGATTTGGAGTAAGGAGATCTGGGTTTAAATCTTGACTTCAAGAATCAGAAAGACTCATCTTTATGAGTTCAAGTCTGGCCTCAGATACTAAGTAAGGAACCATGGACAAGTCATTTAAACACCCAGAGAACTAATTTCTTCACTTGTAAAACAGGAATAATAGTACTTTAATTATCTACTTCATAGGGTTATTCTGAGGGATCTACTACTTGTCCTTCAGGATTATTGTTGAGGACTACTTCAACCAACCAAATGATTGGAGGCACGAGCTGCTATATAAACTATAATGTTTATCATAATGAGGGTATGATGTGGAAGGCCTTTACTAGAATCATCCCACCCCATATGATTGATATGAAACAGAATTGTTGGAGATGGTCAGGCTGCTACTAGAATCTCTTGGTATTGAATTGGTTTCACTTCTTCCCAAATCATCAAGGTGCCATGGCACACCTTCAATGCCAGGTAAGCACAAGCATATAAATCTGGCAACAGAATGTGATACCCCAATATATCCAAAAGTTAATGGATTAATTTTCATTAATGCCTTTCTTCTCACTTTCCTTGACTTTCCTTGCTTTCCTTCCTCCAAATCAGCAAGACACTATGGTACACTATCAACACCAGGCAAGCACCAGAATGTGACATCTGGAGACATAATGTGACAACAAGATATAGCCTAATCTGTCTTTCAGTGGGCTTATCATCAGTATGCTCTTTCCTCTAGAACCTTCCATCTTTGAATTGCAAAGTACTCATCAGTATGATACAACTTTAACACTAGGACAATGTTAGCTGGCCATTCAAAGGGTTACATTGTTCTGCTGTTAGTGTACTCCATAGAACTCGATCTCACTGGACATGTTGGAACCATAACTGTTTCCAAGGCTTGGATCCTTCTCTAGAGTGAACCCATTCCAGAGTGTTCCTGCCCTTCACAAAAAAAAAAGAGAGAGAGAACTCTTCCTAGAGCTCCTTCTGGCTTCCCTGGGATTTGTCACTTTACTGCACTGGACACCTCATGGGTCCATGTCTGCCCTTTTGGATTCAGTCTTCTAAACATGACTTCCTTTTGATTGGCCAAAGGCAATGGAGGCCATCTGACCTTTTGGAATGGCATTTGCCAATCTCTCAGGACCAACTGACCCATGTTCAACGACTGGAACACTTAAATATTTGCTACTGGGCAGGTTGAAGCCAGAGGAAGTTTTGGTGGAGGTCCATAGTGTTCCTGACTTGCAAATAGGTCATCTGACCTGAGTGGAGGGGTGAAAGACTAATGGAATCATCTAGTAGCTGGTTCCCTCCAAAAGTTTCTTTCATAATAACATTGGACCCCATGTCGTTATGCTCAGCAGGCCACCACATAATTTTATTTGGTCAAGGGAATGATTAGAAGCCTTGGAGTCAAAACAATTCTCAAATTTTAATTGGGTAAGAACCACGACTCGATAGCTTAGAACTGGGTGTGGAATTGCAAATGCTTAGTGGGTCACTTTTGGTAAGCACAACAATGTTCTCCCAGTTCTGTTCACTCAGCATCAGTTTATATACGTCTTTCCAGGTCTTTTTGAAATCTGTCTGCTCAACATTTCTTACAGAACAATAGTACTCCATCACATTCATATACCACAACTTCTTCAGCCATTCCCAATTGTTGGGCATCCCCTCAATTTCTACTCCTTGCCACCACAAAAAGAGTTGCTATATAGTAATCTCTTCTTTTTGGAATTTAAAGCCCTGTATAACACAACTCTTCAGTTATTTTTCAGTCTTTTTACACATTAATCTTCACCACACACTCTAATTATACTTCCCTATTTGCAGTTCTTCAGACATGACTCCCTTTCCCATCTCTATATTTTTATACTGGCTACCTTCCCAAACTTTCATGCCTGGAATGTTTCCTCTCTTCACATCTGCCTGTTAGTTTCCTTGGCTTCCTTCAAGATTCAATTCAAATGCACCTTCTGCAGAAGACCTCTTCTAATTTCTCCAGCATCTAGAGCCTCCCCTCTTTGAGATGACCTCCCTGTCTATTTACACGTGGAGGTTTGAAGACATTCAGGTACCATCATAGTTCTGACCACAAACAATGCTAACTAGTGTTATTTCCATGGCCCACTGGATAGACCAGTCTTTGGCTTGGGGGGGGGGGGGGTATGGTCACAGAGCTGAGAGGAAAAGATGTACTGATGATTAGACCATTGAGAGACAGGTTTGAATGCACCATGGTGTCACCAATTTGTCCCCAGAAAATCACATACTAGTGCTTTGCTTGGCATTGCTGAAGCATTGCTGTGCCTTGTTGGTAAAGGAGGGAACCATATCCAAAAGGCTCCCACAGCATCCAGATCATGACCAGAAGACAAATCAGTCCATGGAGTGAAAAGTTCTGGAAAAGGCAGTGAGAGGGATGTCTGTGAAACATTCCCCTCACTATAATATAGATATTGTGCATATCATGCCATCATTCATTTGAAGTCATGGTCTTCTTCAATTATGAAGGACAACAACACAGGTCTCATATTAAATTAGCATCTCTTTGAGGGCGGGGACTATATTTTTGCCCTTTTTTATATTTTTCAGAGAATAACCCACTGTCTGATAGAGAGTAAGTACTAAATAAATATTTGTTGATGGTTTGAATTGAGAACCATAAAAATCATTGTTCCATTGAATGCAACCATTTAAAAGGAATGGAAGGTTTTGCATTACATGGCCTCAGTTAAGTGACAAACTCTTAGGTTGGACTATGAATAGGTATAATTTGTAATCAGGGGTAACAGCCACAATATGAAATTATGCCATTAAAACTTCATTCCCTTAGCTTAAGATTTTTATGTCAGCTAAAAAGAACTGTTCCCAAAGCTTTGACCCAGTGCTCAATTAGACTCACTGACAAACCCCAGCAGACTAGGGGAGGTTGATTTGAAAAGAGTGTAGTTGAGGCATTCTGTAGATACCTAAAGCATATTTATGGTTTTAATTCCACATAACCCCCTCTAAGACTCACTGATTTTCTGTGTTTCTTGGTCCTTGCTAGCATTTATATAGTGTTTTAAGGCTTGCAAAGCATTTTATAAATATCTTATTTGCTCCTCATAAGAAACTTGTGATGGGTTCTATTATTATCCCCATTCTATAGATGACAGACACATGACAGAGAGACTAGGTAATATACCTAGGGCCACTTAGCTAGTACACATCAAGTGTAACCCTTTTTTTCAGGTTTTTGCAAGGCAAATAAATGGGGTTAAGTGGCTTGCTCAAGGCCACACAGGTAGGTCAAGTATAACTCTTGAAAAATCTTCTTGGCTTCCAGATTACTGTCTAATAATAATAATAATAATAGCTCACATTTATTTAGAGCATTTTGATTTACCTTTTCCTAAAAATTCTCAGACATTGGTAGTCAAAGATCTAAGATTTCATTGGTGGAAGAATATCATAGATTTAGAGCACTTCCTTCCTCTCAATTTTCCAGATGAGAAAATTGTGATCTAGAGAAGTGAAATTACTTGCTCAAAATCATGTAGAAAATAAATAGATGAATTGGGATTTGGGTCCTTTGACTCCAAATCCATCTTTCTTCATCTTATACCATGCTGGCTCCTAATAATATATTCTTTGAGAAAACCAGGACCTTGAACTTAGGTTTACAAGTGTTCAAATCAATACTCACACTCAGATCTTTTCTATCCTGAGTCCATGACTCCATCCATTATGCCACACCATGATATTATGGCATTCATTTTAAAAATTAGAAAACTGAGACTAAAAGATATTTATTAATCTATATTTCTTCACATACCTTGTGAGTGTCAGCAGCATGAAAGTGACTCAGTGGATAAAGCACTGGGCTTAGAATCAGAAAGACTCTTCTGACTTCAGACACTAGATTTGTGACCCCAGGCAAGTCACTTAATCCTGTTCGCCTTATGAGCTGGAGAAGAAAATGGCAATACCACTCTAGGATCTCTGCCAAGAAAACTCCAAATGGAGTCACAAAGAATCAGACATGACTGAAACAACTGAATAGCTACAACTCCTGATAATGAACCCATTTCTATTATGTCTAATGGCAGCTAGGAGCTAATTAATGCAAATAATGAATCTTGTGAAGTACTGGTCTTATACGAAGGCTCACTAAATATTTTCATTAGGCTGAAATCAATTATTATATATTATGTAATTGTAACTTCAATAATGTGAATTTGATTCCATACAACCACCTCTTGAAGTCATCAATTGCACTGATTGAAACCTAGATGTAGATATTGGTTTAATTGAACACCATCAGGTACTGGCTTTTACTAAATCATCTCAGGCTCATTTTATATTTGCCTCTCAGGCAAACTGAGTTTAATGACTCTTGTCTTCCCAGGTCTTGAGTTCTGGATTTTATTACAGAAAGGTTCTTAACATTTTTTGCATCTTGAACCCTTTTTGCTATCTGGTGAAACCTATGAACCTCGTCTGAGAAGAATACTTTTAAATTAATAAAATAAAATACATGGAAACCAGTTATCTTAAAATAATTAAGTTCTATAGCTAGTTATATCTATCTAAATCTCTCTCACACACATAACACACATACACACACACACACACACACACACACACACACACACACACACACACACACACTTATACACTCCTAAAAAACAAACCAAACTTAGAGTCCCCAGCTTAAGAAATTTTGCCCTATAGGAAAGCCAGAGAGAGAGAATCAGACCCTCTTTCTCCTAGGGACAATTTGGGCATGCATCTACTCAACCTGACTTTGGTCTGTGGGAAACACCTGCTTCCATGGTTAGTTTAGTTTGGACACTTTGACTTGAATCAAATCAAAGTGAATTATCTCTGATTCAACTGAATCTTCAGGGAAGGCATTTTGGAAGCAAACTCCTTAGGGACTCCCTGATAACTTGTGTTACTGAGGACAGATCTCTGCAGGCCACAGAATTGACTACTTGCAGGTTGATTGCCAAGTAATTGATAAGAGCTAACAGACCTCACAGGGTAGTTTCCATATCAAGCAGCCTGAATGTCACTGTTCATACTGTGGAAACTTCACTCAGGTCAGCACAGGGCTTAGGGAACTCTTTGGAAGTAACCTCAGGCTAATGGGAATGCTTGCTGGCAAAGAATGCTTAATACACTAACTGTGAAGGCAGAGAGTTATGGACTTTCTTGGCAGGAGAGGCCAGTCTGTCTGGTTTCCTCTTCCTCTCTTTACCTCTCACCTCCAGTACCATAAAAAAGTTATCTTTAAACTTTGAGAAGTATCTATTTTTGGCTTTCCATATCATGCAGAAGATAGCATGCCATTTTTAGTCTTTCTTATTTTATACAAATGTCACACTTAGAGTAAAAACAGGGTTTTTTCCCTTTCTCTTTTTTTTAAGGGCAAGGAGTGAATGATTAAATGATATTTCCACTGTGTTTAATTGGGAAGTTCAGCAAGCCATTTTTTCCAGTTGATAGGCAGGCTATTCTTTTAGATACAATTTTGAGTGAAAGATATGTAGTTCTTCTTTCCATGTGGTATTGACAAAGGCTATCTGGAAAGTGGAAAGTAGAGAGAATGATAACTAATGAGTGTCAAGCTAAAGGGTCAAAGTATCATCGATCTAGAGATCCTGTGACCTCAGTGGCCATCTAGCCAACCCTTTTATTTTACAAAGAAGGAAATTTTGGCTCATGGAGGTTAAGTGACTTACCCAAAGTTTAATAAATAATGTCAGAAGTGGAATTTGAACATAGATGCTCTAATTTCAGAACCAGTGACTTTTCTGCCATGTTTTTATAGCCTTTCTTCAGGAAAGGCTTCAGAGCCTTTTAAAATGTAAGAGTTGGCAAGATGTGAGAAACATAAAAGAGCAATTTGAAGCTTGTGAAATGGAATATTTGGGTGGGGGAAAAGTGGATAGTATGTCTCTAATATTATCTGTGGGATGTGTAACCCAAACCAGTTGATATGAATTCATGAGCATTTTGGGAAGGCCAAAATAATATCCAACATTTAAGACTTTTTGGACCAACAAAGGATATTCCTGGACAAAGCCTTGTTGAAAAAAAATCACCATATCTATATGCCTTCCTTAGACTGAGTCCATATACTCATCTGACAATCTTTGCAACTTCTTCCTTAAAGTGTTTTTGTAAAGAAAGTTCCTTCTAAACTTTAAAACAACAATGAAATGAATTATTGTTACCATATTATATAATATTATTATCATTAATAATAATAATAATAATAATATTGGTTTTTCAAGTAGGCTTATCTATTTGAAAGGGATAATTTCTACTGGAAGTTTTTAAGTTGGCTTTCTGATGCAATCAACTCCCTCTGAGTTTGGATGATACAAACCAGTTTTCTCTTAAGACCTGAGTCAGTTTAGATAAGCTCAGTATCAGAGCTTTGGATCTGCAGATCTGGGAAACCAAATCTTTGAGAACATAATAGCAACCTGAGATATTTGCAATCATCAACCAGAGTTGTAACTTTGTCCCAGGCTTTGAAGAATTGATCCTGTAGGCATGGAGGGGGTGGTTGACATCCTAACCTGTGAGAGAGGTCTTCGTTCTTCCAGGAGGCTCCCTAAACATTGTCACCTTAGTTATGTAATGGGCTGGGAGTGATGTTTTATTGGGATTAGAGTGGAGACACAACACTCCCAGAACAAATCCAGCCAAAACATTTTCGCTAGGACCATCAGCATCACCATCTCCTTCCCAATGGACAATTGTACTCCACTTCTGGAATCTTCTTGGACCTTAATAGGTTAGCCTTGGACATATTTTGCTCAATCCCAGGCCTCCATGGCACTCCCTGGACATCTCCAGTCACCTTTAATGTATCACTCCCCACCTTACTTATAGTTTCCCTTTATGTGTTATCTTTTCCATCAGAATGTCCTTGAGGACAGAAAAAATTTAGCATCTTTTATTTGTATTTTTGTACTTAGCACAATAAATATTTTTTAAAAAAACCTTGCTTTATCTATATAGTGCTTTAAAGTTTACAAAGAGCTTTATATATTACCTCATTTGAGACCTATAACAATGCTGTGAGGTAGGTGCCATTATTATGCTCCCTTTACAAATAAGGAATCAGAGAAGCCAGGTAACTTTTTTAGAGTCACACAGCTAATAAATGTCTGAGGCAGAATTTGAACTCAATTCTTCTTGAGTTTTAAGTAGTTTGATCTAAACATGACACCATGAGATTGCATCTACTATTCACTCCCGATGTTCCTGAGAAGGTCCTGCTATTTCCTACTGTGATTCACTTCCTGGAAGAGCAGGGAGAGACTGGTGAAAAATTCTTGATTGGGAAGAACTAGAGGATTATACAGGGCAGGAAAATAATGTACTTTCTTTTTTGTCACTCTCTCTTTTGGGAGTAGGTGAGATGACCTAAGTGTGTGTGTCTGCTCAACCTAGGACAGTTTGTGGTTAAATTCCCATGTCTTCCTGGACAAATTGTAGTATATGAGAGGAAACTAATGATTTAGAGATGGGGAGAAACTGGTTTGAATTGAAGCAGAATGAAATAAGCAGAATAAGAAGAGAAATTCATTCTATAGCATCATTATTATAAAAAATAACAATTTATAGCCCAAAGCATCAATATTGTAAAAATGATTTCAAAGATATTATTTCTTTAATTAAATTTTTGCAGGGAATTCATAATTATGCTTTATTCCATATATCTCATTTTTATTTGAACTATTTTTTGTGCCTATAATGAGTAGATCCTTCCAAAGTATGGGTTCCCCTGAGATATGAGGTCATGCAGGGACCCTGCTTACTCAGGTCTATAGATGGTACTATCAAGGCTTTCTGATGAAGAATGACATGATTAGAATCAGGGAAACAATTTATATATTAACAACATCAATGTGCAGAGAAACAGCTTTGAAAGCTGTAAGAACCATAATCAATGGACCAACCATGATTCCAGAGAACCAAGAAAGAAAACCTGTTATGTGCCTTCTGACAGATGGATTCAGGGTGAAAAATAAGACTTTTTAAAAGATAAGATCAATGACTATCCATATGTGTTACGGGAATCTTTCTCCTTTTCCTCCCCCATACCCTAAGTGGGCTGAGGTGTGGGAAGGAGTCAAAATAGATCTTTATTCTTTAAAAAAAATGAAATTTTAAGAAGAATGTGTGATTTGATTAAACTCAAAGTACATATCCTGTATTCAACTATATTGTCTGGGAAAGCATTTTGAAAGTGAGCTTTTATGAAATCTCTGATAAGTGGTATACTAAGGAGAGATCTGTTTGGACTATAGGGCCAGATACTTGTGGACTGATTGCCACCTAAATGATAAGATCACTACAGAGTAGCAAAGTGTTAGTCTGAAGTCGCTGTGTCTAGCAAGTTGAGGTTATTACTTCCTAGCCAGAAATAGCAAAATATTTTTAGATTATATTTACATGTCTACAGAAAAGTGAAAAACTAAATTTCTTCCTGAAAGGATAGAGGATTTGAAAGAAAATCCCTCCTGTCTTTTGGTTTTGAGATGTTCTAAAAAAGACCAAAACTCAAAGCCAGATATAAAACCCATTGACCAATATATCATTTTTTATGAATTGAAAATGCTTTAGGGGAGCAGGTAAGTTCCATGTGTGCTATTGAGAAAAGAAAATGCCATTGTTCAAGAAAGTAAGTTGAATTCAAACTTTCTTCATCTGCCCCCAACCCACATCTTTATATAGTGGATTAATGCTTTTGATAAACTGTAAAATATTCTACCTCTTCTGACCACTGCTCTAAAAATATCTTTAGAATTTTAGAATTGTTGCCATGCACTCCTATATTTTACCTGAAGATTGATGAAAAATAACCTTTCATTTCTTTCTTAAAATTACTATATAGGAACAGATGTGAATATGCAAGAATTGTACAGTATATATTTATAGTAGTATGTTCACTTTTAAAATGTTAAGTAATTCATTTTCACCTTTAAATATGAAAAATGGAAGAAAATTATTTCTACATTAAGTATCAAAAATGAATGTATAAGTTCAACTATGATTAAATCCCAAGATGAAATAAATATTAAATTTCCTAGTTAATAAGGAATGATATTCAATATTAACAATAATGGAGAAAAAGTGATCAAAGAAAGGGAAAGGATATAGCACTTAGAGTCAGGAGTCCTGGGTCAGAATTTTAGCTATGTGACCCTTGGTAAGACACTTAATTTATCTGAGCTTCAGTTTCTCAAAATCCATCCATCTTCTTAACTTTCTTAATTTAAAAAAACATTTTTTGAGAAATGAGTCTTCCTTAGCATGGAGGGCAATAAAGAGTTAGTAATTATAACTTTGAATGTGAATGGCATGAACTCTCTCTTAAAAGGAAAGTGAGGGGCAGCTAGGTGGCGAAGTGGATAAAGCACTGGCCTTGGAGTCAGGAGTACCTGGGTTCAAATCCGGTCTCAGACACTTAATAATTACCTACCCATTTGCCTTGCAAAAAAAAAAAAGGAAAGTGAATAGAAGGATATGATTTCTCTCTCATTACATTCAACTTCAATCAATGTATACCATGGAAACATTGTAAAGACTGCCTTCTGTGGGTGGGTGGGGGAGGGAAGGAAGATGGGGGGAAAATTGTAAACTCAAAATAAATAAAATCTTTAAAAAAAGAGAGAAATGTATCTTCTTGGCATAAGTATTTTAGGAGGAAAAACTTTCCCCCATTAAAAAAGAATCTTCCCTAAGGAAAGAAAACCCTTCAAAACAAGTAAGATTCAGTAAAAGAATCCAATGCAGTAATTCTACCCTGGTAGTATCCATGAAGAGAAAAGTTTGTCTCATTATTCCTTCATCATCGATGTTGATTTTTCAATTGCTTAGTGTTCTACTTTATTTATCATTTCATTGGCATTGTTGCAATTCTTTTATATATTGTTTCATTCTGATTATTTTACTCTTAATTCATTCAAATCGTTCCTGTTTCTCTGAATTCCTCATATTTATGATACAATAATGTTTCATTACATAAATATACCAGTCAATTTCAATCATTTCTCAAATGAGTGACACCCACTTTGTTTCTAGTACTTCGTTACCACTAAAAAAAATGCAGCTGTGAATATTATAGCATGTATTAGATCTTTGCTGATATCTTTGATTTCCTTGAAGGTGGGATATACTCAATAGAAGGAAAAGTAGTTCAAAAGTTAAAGACATTTTAGTTAAATAATTCAGATTGACATGAAGAATGGCTACACTAATTCATGACTCCATTAGGAATGTACTAGATTTCCTATCTTCCCACATCTGTATTCATATTTTAAAATATCCCTGTAGACTATCAAATCTATATTGTATATTTAGCCTTAGATTCTCTTTGTAGAAAGAATGTTCCTCTCACCTGGGATTCCAGATCACAAACTGCCCATTGAAGATTTCCAGTTGAATGTACATTGTCTTCCTCCTCTTCACCTTTCCCCAATTCCCAAATGCATAAAAAGGCAGGGGTTCAAATATTGCCTCTTCTACATACTACTTCTGTAACCTTGGACAAATCCTATAACCTTTCTAAGTTTATTTTCTGATCCATTAGACAGAGATGTTAGATCTTTAGGAGATGTTGATATTTAGGATTCTTTTTATCTCTTTATGTCATTCAATGAGCTTTTATTGAGCTCTTATAATATACACACTATTAAATTTGATACCATACATGATTCCATCATAGCCACCTCTTCGGAATGCTGAAAACCCTTTGGAACATATTTTCCTAATGTTTTAAGTGGGGAAACCTCACTTAAAAATACTTTTATTCCCTTTAATATTTCTCAAAGCCACCCTGTTCCTTGGGTTGACTTTTGGAAGTTGGCAAGGATTTCAAAGCTTCAAAGGTTGTGAAGTTTTCTTAGTGCACTCTCTTTGATTTTATTAATAAAAGGGAGCTGTGCCAAAGGTATGTGCCTCTGTGAGAAATAATGAAAGGCAATTGCTCACCAGGCTCACTTTGTTAAGTGCAATTAAGCTAGCCTATAATTTTTGTATTAAGCTCCCCATACTTTGCAACCCATATTTAGAATTGCTTTTTAAACAAATTACCTGGATTAGGGCATTTTTCATGAGCACAATTACACAGAGGGAAGGTTGTCAATTGAACCCATATTCTTCATAATTGACTGGGAGGTAACAGTATGACATAGTTGTAAAGAGCATTCTATTTGAGTACCAAAAGAATTAAGGTTCAAATCCTAACATTGCCACTTGATAACTCTGGGACCCCAGTCAATTAATTTCTCTCTGTGCTGCAATTTTCCTCATCTGTGAAATGGTGATAATAAGATATTGATTCTCTTTCTGTCAAGGTAGAAATGGGGATTTAATGGAAGAATGTGAATAAAACATTATATAATTGAAAAGATGTCTATAAGCATCAACTGTTTTTTTTTTTATTCTAAGTGCCTTTGCTGGATTGGCTTATGAATGTCATCTTTCTATTGAAGAGACTATTGATACCTTTCCTTGTCCAAGTATCAAATTTCCCTTAATGAGTAAAATTAACAATGAGTTTTAATGTTAGGGAATTTGGGAATTGGTCAAATCCATCCATGAAGAATTTCTTTTGTAAGCACTTGACAAGAATCCAGGCTTTGGTTGAAAACTTAGTACAAGGAATCCATCACCACTTGAGGTAAACCATTTCATTTTTAGAAAGCTCTAGTTATTAGGAAAATTTTCTTGATATCAGGTTTAAGTTGTCTCCTTTGCATCTTCTACCAATTTCTTATCATCATTCAGTCCACAGGGACCAAGCAGAATAAACTGATTCCTTCGTCCACATGACAGCTTTTCAAATACTTAAATATAGTTATGTCCTTCATTGTTTCTTAATTTCTCCAGGTTAAACTTGAGCATTCTTTCAAGTGAGTTAGACATTTTATAGATTATCCATGTTTTTTTTTAAATATGGTGTCCAGAACTGAAGTAGTACTTTAGATGATGTTTGATAAGGGCAGAACACAATGGAACCATCACTTTCCTATTTCTGGAAGTTATGCACCTTCTAAAATGACCCCAGATTTTATTAGTTTTTTTGGTATATCACATACATTCATATTGAATTTGCAGTTCACTAAAATGTCCAAATTCTTTTCAGAACAACTGCCATCTATTCATATCTCCCTCCCCTCTTTAATTTTTTGGAGTTCATATTTTTTACCAAGGTACAAACATACTTTATTTGTCCCTATTGAATTTCATCTTTTAGATGAAATATCTCCAAATTTTCCAAAATATTCTTCCAATGTACTTGTTAGTCTTCCCATCTTTTTATCATCTGAAAATTTGATGATTATGCTAACTGGACTTTATTGAAAACATTGATAAAAATATTAGAGTTCCTTTGGATACTCCATTAGAGACTTCCTGTCATTTTGATACTGGAATATTATTAACAACTATTCCTTGAGTTCAGTCATCCAATCACTTCTGAATATATCTGATCATATTATATCATTTAATATATATTTTTTCATCATTTCAACAAGAACCCTCATCTATTAGTTCAGTAATCCTATCAAAAAAGAAAATGTTCTCTGGCATACCTAATCTTGATCAATTTATGCTGGTTCTTTGTAATCATTGCTTCCTTTTCTAGATATTCAACACCTGTCTCTTGAATAATCCTTTCTAGAATTTTTCTAGGAATTTAGGTCAAACTTTACTTTGCAAATTCTGCTTCTTACCACTTTTTTAAAAATAGAGAAAATATTTGCCTTCCTTCAATGGGTGGAGATTACCGAAAAGTAATTTAAACTTGATGCCAGGAAAAACTTCCCCTATAATTAGTATTGTCTCAAAATGTAATCATGTATCTTAAGGGGTTATGAAAAATTCCCTTTCCTTGGAGATTTTCAAGCAGCTGTCAATTAACATGACAGATATATTGTGCTAAAGATTCTTTTTGGCATGGGCATACAAGTCAACACAAAGCATACATCAAGATCCTGTGCTAAGTATTGGGGATAGAAAGACAAAAATAGCTCCTTCCTTAAGGAGCTTACACTTTAATGAGTGAGGAAAAAATGAAAATCACTGGAGAAACAAAATATATTTAGGATAATTTTGAATTAATCTCAGTGGTCAGCATCTAGTATTAAGTGATTTGGGGAAGACTTCTTACAGAAATATGGGATCTTAGCTGGAATTTAAAAGAAATAAGAGAAACTGGGGGCAGAAAAAGTGAGCATGAAGAGATTTCTAGACATTTGAAATAGCCAGTGAAATTAGTGAAAGTCTGGAGATGAATAATATCAGGAGTAATATAGGAATGCTAGAATATGTAGAGGGGAATATGGCATAAGGAGACTGGAAAGGTAGGAGGGGAATAGGTCATAAGGAGAACTGAATACCAAACACTTGAATTTATATTTGGTCCTGGAAACAACAGGGAGCCATTGGAGTAGGATAAATAGGAAGAATGACATGGTCAGACCTGCACTTTAGGAGAAAAGTGTCAACTGGGTAGAGTATGGATTGGAATGGGAAAGAGACTTGTGACTGGGAGTGCAACCTTTAGGCTAGTGCAATAGTCCATGTATGAGGTGATAGAGGTGTGCACAAGGGTAGCAATGTAGAAGAGAGAAGAGGGAGTATAAAAAAGATTTTATGATAGTAGAATCAACAAACCTTGTTAACATATTGGTTATGGGAAATGAGAATAGACTGAGGAGTTGAACAACTAAGTTTTTAGCCTGGTTGACTAGAAGGATTGTGGTGACATTAGGAAGAGGGGAGATTCTGGAAGGAAAGATATTGAGTTCGGTTTTGAATTTAAGATTAAGATGATCAAGGCCCATCAAGTCCTAGATCGCCAGTAGACCATTGTATATGTAAGACAAGAGGTCAAAAGAGATTAGGGTTGATTAAATGGATCTGAGAATCATTTACATTGGAATGATAATTGAATCCCTAGGAGCTGATAGAGTCACCAAGTGAAATAGTATAAAGTGAGTAGAAAACTCAAAACAAAGTCTAGAGGTACACTCAAAGTTAATGAGTGTCCCCTGGATGAAGATCCAGAAAAAGAGACTGAGAAACCACTTAGTCAATAAATATTTATTAGGTTCCTACTATTTGCCAGGCACTGTGTGTAAATGTTAGAGACACAAAGAAAGGTAAAAGAAAGTACTTGTTTTATTTTTTTTTTAGGTTTTTGCAAGGCAATGGGGTTAAGTGGCTTGCCCAAGGCCACACGGCCAGGTAATTATTGTCTGAGGCCAAAGAAAGTACTTGTTTTTAAGGAGACTCCCCTCATGGGAAACAGGCAGAGGGGAAACTACTGATATGGAGATGAAGTTGTAGGATGTAAGAGAGGATGCCTCAAGGGCCTAGATCTTTGCTGATGACTAGATTTCCCTTCCAATTCTCAAAATCTGTACCTTTGAGAGTATGGAAATATTTTATATTGCCATGGTCAAACATTTGCCTTGTTGACCTATCTGGAATCCTTATCAATTGCCTATATGGTATATATATACATATATATATGTATATATATAATATATATATATATATATTAGCTTATATAGTTAATATATTTTAGCTCTATTACACATTTGGCTGTAGATGAACAGGTCTTATTGACATATGTTCAAGAGGTCATGCAGCTAACATATTGATATGCTAGAATATATATAATCTACATATATACATCTATGCATATATATGAGAAAATTTGAAAACTTGAAAGATCAATATTTTTTGATTTCCTGAATTTTTATATAGACTCTTCCTTCTCACATGTTCCAAAGTCATCTGTGGCTCCAAATAGGCCTCTGCCACCAACAGTAGCCCTTAAACTGCTCCTAAGATGCCATTTGAGTGTGGCTTAAACTCTGGTAAGAGGCCCATTGAGATGTTAATATAGATATATGTATGAATTAAAAAGTGACTCCAAATGTGCAGTAACCAATTTTCTTCGCATTAATAATTTAACTATTTTTATTTGTTTCACAACGAAATGCAAAAAGGACCTAGTCCACAGAGCAATTGCAAGAGTATATACATGATTTTCATTAAACTAAAATAAAACCCTTAAAAGTTATAGGAGGATCAAAGTCCCCCAGACCAGTCCATGAAACTTCCCTCTTTGGTTACTCTCTCTCAAACTATCTCTTTTTTGTTCTGTCTCATGCAGTTCCTCTTCAAGTCAGAGCCTGACAACTGACTCATTTCTTTTTCCAAATCAAGCCAAAAAAAGGGAAATGTGTTCAGCACTCATAAGTACTGTGATCTGTATGTGAAATCAAACCCATCCCTAACTAGAGTGCAACACAGGCCTGTCCATCTGTTCCCAATAAATGGAGGACAATGATCAGAGAGAACTAAGAGGGATGAAAAAGCCAAGGCATGTCACACAAAACAATTTTCAAAGAGTCATAATTTGCACATTTGAAATGCTTCATGCTCTGTGGTATTGTATAGCTATGCTTTGTGAAACACTTTACAAATCACTATTCCTCAGTCCCCATCTGTGGATGGCAGAAAGGCAAAGGCATGCCAATGATAAACATGTTATTCAGGGTCACGCAAGAAATCATTTGTGATGCCAGAGACAGACTGTTACTTAAGCACACTCCTTTTGATTTGATTCGATTTTGATTATTTTGATTTTCCTTATTTGTATTCCACTGGTACTTCATTTCCATTGCTATGATTGTATGTGTGACTGATCTAACATCCTCTTCTAAGAGTGGTTTATTGCTGTCCATTCAATCTTCCTTTATCTCCTGCCATGTC
Organism: Macrotis lagotis; assembly: GCF_037893015.1. NCBI lineage: Eukaryota > Metazoa > Chordata > Mammalia > Peramelemorphia > Peramelidae > Macrotis > Macrotis lagotis. Next base: position 451,387,713 of record NC_133666.1, on the reverse strand, counting down.
ACTAATTTGGTTATATGAGCATCTCTACTTTGGGGAAATATGGAGTTCCATAACAGATAAATCAGGAGGTATCACGAAAAGAATTTCTTTATCTTACAAATTTAGTTACTGTGGGGCTCCATTAATAAACTCTTTTAGGACATTCAAAATGATATAATTTGTAAACACTTGCTTTATAGATGACTTTTGAGGAAAATAAGCACCTTAAGATGCAGAATAGGTGATATCTGGACAACTTCTATGCTTTTTTTTCTGTGACCTTTGGTGGGTCACTTACCCTGCCTGAACCTCAGTTTCTTCATCTGAAAAGGGTTAGATGACCTCTGAGGATCCGTTCAATCTTAAATCTAAGATCCAATGATCCTCTGCTCTGTTAGTAATTCAGTTTGTATTTTTTTCCCTTCTCAGTTGAAGATTAAAGTATTTGACTCTTTTTATACTTTATATTTCTTTCTTCTAACAACATCTCCTTTGTTTCAGAAACACATGGGCATTTAATTTGCATGTGTGTATTTATTTTTGGTTCATCTATATAGAAAACTCTCAGTGTGAAAATTCTTTCCACTGATGCAGTTTTGATAACTCAACTTCTCTTTATAGTAAAGGGTACAGAGAGATCAATGGACTTGTCCAAGTTATACACAACCCTAATCCTCCTCCATAGCCTTCAGTGGCTCCCTATTACCTCCTGAATCAAATATGAAGACTTTGTTTGGCATTTAAAACTCTTTATAACTTGACCCCTTCATACCATTCTTGTCTTTTTACACTTGACTCTTCTCCACAGACTATGATCCAAACATAACTTTCTCTTTACTTACTCCTCCAATTCATAGGTAAACTTCTTGAAGAAAGGACTGCTTCATTCTCAGCTTTATATTCTCAGGACCCACCATAGCATCTATGTTATAGTAAACTCATCAAAGGCTTATTGACTAATTGGTGCAAGCTAAATGTGGGCTCAAAAGTAGAAATGTAGATTCATCTGAAACTGGTTTCTTCAATTGAAACAAGATCCCCAGAACAATGATTTTTTACAAACTTCAAACAAGCCCAAGCTGCAGATTTGAATAAGAAATTAGAAGCTACCCATTGTTATCATATCTGACTTTTCCTCTTCTCTCCTCCCAAGAAACTTTTTGTCTGGTAAAACTTTATGAATTTTCTTTCATCGTTTTTACTTTATGCTTCATTTCCGCTGTTTTTTTTATTGTAATGATAACTGAGTCCTAAACAATTCTTCCTCCCTGCCCTTTTCACATTAGCCCTTGATACATTTTCTTGTTTGAAGGCCATTTGTAAGAAACAAAGGACAAGTAGACTTTTAAGCTCTTAATAAATGTTTTTCTTTCATTTAGAAACAGTCAGACTCCCAGCCTAACACAGACCGCCCCCAGAAAATAATATCATTACTCTGCCACAATAAATAGAAATCCAGAGAAAAATCCACAGTTTTGTGGTTCCTTTCATCCTTCTTAGTCTCTATTGTACTCCCTCATCCTTTTTTTTAATCACCATATTCTTTCTCCTATCAAAGCCAAGATTTACTGGCTATCTTCCTTCTCATACCTTTTCTTAAAGCCTTGGAGCCTAAAGTCTGGGGCCCTTTAATATACCTCAATAGGGATAAGGTAGGAGAATCTCAGATCACTTTCTTTTTTTTCCTTTTTTTAGGTTTTTGCAAGGCAAATGGGGTTAAGTGGCTTGCCCAAGGCCACACAGCTAGGTAATTATTAAGTGTCTGAGACCGGATTTGAACCCAGGTACTCCTGACTCCAGGGTTGGTGCTTTATCCACTGCGCCACCTAGCTGCCCACTCAGATCACTTTCACAATCATTCAGGGATGTGCTAGATCCAGTTTATACTCTTGTAAGAATTGAATGTTCAATTTTTCAGTGTGAGCATCTACAACTCAGAAATTGGCAAATGTTGCAAATAAGGCTTGATTTAATGTTTTGTCAAAGACAAGAAAAAGATGGAGAAAATAGTAATAATGTGTATTAAACTTAAAAGTGTCCTGTGTGTACATGTTGTGTGTGGTGTGTGTGTATGTTGAAGGACCAGTTGTTAAACATCTATCAATCATGATACTCCTATATAAACCCAGGGTGATTTGAATGACCATTTTATTAATGAATGGCTCTGCTAGTCACCTGACTTCAAGTTCCTGGATAGATATAAAAGCATAGCCGTGCTATATGAGGTGACTGACTGTGAAGAGAAAAGAAGCAGACACATCCCATTGACTAACCATAGACATCTCCACCCTATTGCTGTCTTCCTGATGTATTAATATGTCTTGTGGAACATGCAAGGTCTAAAATGGTGATTTCATTATTGTGGAGTTATTCCTGGCAAGGAAACTCTCTTTATCAATTTGGATCAGTAACTATTCTGCAATTGATGGTCTTAGAAATTTGCATGGCAGTACTGGGAAGTTAAGGGACTTTTTAAGGGCTGCAGTAAATATTTATCAGAGAGAAAAAATTGAACTCTAATCTTTCAAACTCAGAGGCTGACTTTCTATTCACCACTCCATACTGCCTCTATATACTATAATCTTTATGAAAGGGAAGACTCCACATATTTTTCCCCTTTCTCATGTGCCAAAGATATGTATGATTTATCATCTCTTTCCCCTACTAAACTAATTCTACCCAAGGGCAACAGGATGTGACTAACCTTACAACTGTTTTTTATATGTGTCTCATCTTCTTCTTGAGTATCCCAGGTAGATAACAGAATGGTGGCAGTAATTCATGATTCATTTTACCCTTTCAGTTTTCATGGACCAGTGGAAAGTGTATAGGATTTAGAGTTACATTTAGGGCTCAAAATGTTCTAATTGGTTTGACTACTTTCTAATTTTTCTAATCAGTTTTGGCATTCTTCTTTGCCACTAATGATTTGAATAAGTCATTTAATATTTCTGGCCCTCTATTTGTTAATCTGTACAGTAAGGGAGGTTGGACTGGTTGACTTTTGAAGTCCTTTATGGGTCTAAAATGGGGTTCTACAAGCCTATGTCTTGCTACTATTGTTTCTGCAGTTCCAATGAGTTTAACTAGTTACCATGCCAGCAAGTAGAATTCTTGGGCCAATTAAGTGTCACTTACTTTGGATGTTCCCTTATCATCCCATTGTAGCAAGAATGCTCCTTATGAATAGTACACTGTGCTGCATGGGATTTGTTTGATTTCAGTGCCGTATAGATCTCCAGTCTCTGTATTGTCCTAATGCAACCATTCTGTTCTGTCCAGAAACTCTGAGAGTCTTCCTCTTCCAGATTGATTCTTTTGAGAAGGCAAACTAGACCATCTTTTGCCTCAGTTCTTTCCTAGCCTTTGCCTGCTCAATGGATGTTGCCTCAGATAAAATGAGACCTGGGAAAGACCTTAGTTTAAAAAGGCATATAGGGTCAATTCCTGTCCTCCTGATCTATGTTTTGCCATTGGACTCAGATGACTCTGGAGAGAGTGAGTCTGATAACTTTGCACAACCAGGCCTCATTTAAATCCAATTCACTTGCAAATCAAGACATCAACCTCCTGATGTCATTGGTCCTCTTCAAGAATAAAAGAACCACAAAACCTGATACAACCAGATTTTTGTCACCATTTGCTTTCCTGAACTGAGCAGGAAGGGGAATAAATGAAAAAAGAGTGGGGGTTCTCAATGTCAGTCTCCAAAAAATAATCCTTCAGAAGGGTGCTTGTCACTAGTTGCCTAGATTAACTTTCTTCTGCCACCACTTAACAGTAAAAGTTAAAATGGCCTTAGGAGGTTCACAGTCTATCCTTTCTGACTTCCCTTCTCAGTAGATAGCCTAATTTCACTTTATTTAGTCTCATCTGACAACTAGAATAGACTCTTGAGAAGTCTCTATCTTAGACTCCTCATTATATATCTTAAAACTCATCTTCTTGATTTTGCTCAAAACCCTCCAATAGCTCTAAATTGCCTATAGGAGAAAAACAAAGTACAAAGCCTGGCTGGCATTTAAGAATCTTTGCAAATATATATTGAGACCATTTTTTTCAGTTACATTTTATAGAAAATCCTTTTCATTCATTCAGCTTTATATTCCAAGCAAACTCATCTGCTGTCATTCCTTGTTTTAGTGCCTTTTCCTCTCTCTTCTATCATTCATGCATATTGTCCTCCATATGTAAAATACTCTCCTTTATCTCCATTTGTTGAAATTCTCTTTTTCCTTCAAGATATAACTCGAGTCACCTCTTTCATGAAGCCTTGCTTTCTTGATCTTGCTTTCTTAAAATTTTCTTAGAATATTTTGTTAGAATCATTCCTTTCACACCCTATTTTGGAATACATCTACTTGTATACTTCCTATAAGTCTCAGAAGCTCCTTGAGGGTAGACACTGTCATTTTTCATCTCTGCATCTCCAGAAAATTAATAAATTATTCTTAGAAGCATGCTAATCAGGTGCCTATCTCTGAATCTTAGTTTTTCCACTTACTACCCATGGGATATTGGGCAAATTATTTAAACTCTCTAGACCTCAGTTTTTCCATTCATGAAATACAGGAGTTAAGCTAGGTTATCTCTAAGGCCCCTTCCAGTTCTCAGTCTATGATTGCATGGTTTATAAATCAAATTGAAATTCTACAATATGGTAGGTTTGTTTGGTTGTGCTGCTGATCTTTACTGTATTCTTTTTTTGGGAGGGGGGAACAAACTATACACAAATTCCAGGTCACTCAATAATTTTGCAGCATATTAAAAAAAGTTCAACAGTCCCTCATAGACATTTCTTATTGTTACTTCTCATTGAACCTATAGCTTCTACTGCAGGCTAATGTTGACCCTTGTGGTCAGTGACTTTTTTGACTAATCTCCCCTCCTTTCAACCTCAAGCCAAAACTGAGCTCTCTTTCTATTAGCTCCCCAGGTAATTGGAGAAGCTCTGTTTGGGCCCCAGGTCACTCTTTTTACTTTCAGGTAGAAACTGTTTTTCTGTCAGTTATCTGACCTGACAACTTAACTGATGATTTTTGGACTCTGCCTACAGAAAATCTTAGATGAGTTTTTGTTCTGGTTATGAATATTAAGCTTTTTACTTAGTTTTCTTGAGTTGAGGTCTCCATCTCCATCAGCTTTTTTTCTAATGTGGCTTTTTTTCTCTCCTTAGTATTATAGATGAAGAAGAAAATTTAGAAATCATTTAGTTCAATGACTTTATTCTATGGATAAGGAAACTGATTTTCAGAAAGGTTGTGACTTGTCCAAGATCATGTAGAAGGTAGAATATTTAATATCCAAATCCAAGTCTGTTGATATTAAATCCAATGATTTTACATTAAATTATGCTTCCATTTTTCTTCTCTTTTGTGTTTGCACTTAAGACTTTCTTAAATTGGATTGGATCATCCTCACTTTATTTTTTAAAGTTCCTTTCTTATAACATTCCTGAAAAGTTCCATTAGGACATTATAACTCTGCTTTTCCCCTGAAACTATTCCAGAGGCCTCCCTTCTCAATCTGACAGATGTTAGGCTCAAGCTATATAATTAGCATGTTAAAGAAACATGCCATGGAAACATTTGTTTTTGTTGTTCAGTTGTTTCAGTCATGTCTGGCTTTCTGATCCATTTGAGGTTTTCTTGGCAAAGATTCTGGAATGGTTTCTTTTTTCCTTCTCCAGTTCATTTTATAGATGAGGACATTGAGGCAAATAGGCTTAAGTGATTTGACCATCTTCACAGCTAGTTAGTGTCTGAGGTCAGATTTGAACTCAGGAAGATGAGTCTTTCTGACTTCAGGCTGGGCACTCTATCCATTGTGCCTCTTAACTGCCCACCATTCAAACATATATGAATTTAAATACAGATCTTGGAAAGCCACCAAGATGGCCCAGTGAGTACGGTCATCTTAGCAGTTATGGCATGGAGCAAGCTGCTGTCCATGGTGCTGACACAGCTGGCCCATTGTTTCTTTTAAGTACAGGAAAACAGCAGTAAGCTAAACACCCCTGTGGCTCAGATGTCCTTGAAGCTTACTTAGGCATAAGTCAAAAAAGAAGCAATAGAGGAACCCCACCCATTGCTCATTATCATTACATTATTCTCTCTCTTCCTTCCAAGCCCTAAGCATGCTAAGGCAATGGTTCTTAATTATTTTTGCATCATCATCCATGCAGTCAAATAAAATCTATGGATCCCTTTTCAGAATAATATTTTAAAATGCATAAAATAAATAGAATTGTATAGAGAACCAATTATACTGAAATATAGCTATCAAAATGTGAAAAACAAAACAAAATCATTGGTTAAGCTTTAATGCCATTATAGTCAACATTTGCTGAGCATCTACAAAGTACAGAGCACTGTGTTATATATCAGCAATGTGAAAAATCATAGAACTATATATTTAGAACAGGGGTGAAAGGATTGAAAAGAAGTTATTAATTTCCATAAAAATATTTCTTGATCTTTGAGCTGACATAAAACACAACTCTCCAATTTTTTAAAAAATGAGGAAATTGAGATGTAGAGAAATTGTATCACCAGCCTAGTGTCACAAAATTAGTCACACACAGGATTTGACCCCAGTTGTATGATTCCTGAGCCAGAGCTCCTTAGATAATTTATCATTCCTGCCTTATGGAAGGATGCTTTTAAAGAATAAGTAGTCCAGTAGATCAAGTCTTACTTTTCCACATTCAGTAGTCATGGCCAATAGTTTATTTCTCATTACTTCTGATGAAAAATATTAGGACTTGGTTTTAGGGATTGGACAGAGTGTGATTCTCTTTGAAGCTTTCACAAAGCAGGCAAGAATTTCGCACCATTTTGAGTGCTGCAGGTGGAGAATTTAACAGCTGGTGGGAGTGCAAATTAGAGCCAATTATAATTTGATTGACCTGCCTTGACAATAAAACTGTCTTCCCTAATTTAAAATGCTTAGCAGGATCCTCTCTGCCCTGGTAAGATGGTGATTTCAAACACAGAGTTGCTCAAACTAGGAAATTTTTTAACAAGGCTTTGACAGTAATAAAGATTTATTTATATGGTGCCTGTTCCCTTTTTGAACTAAAATGGAAAATGTTCAATCCAAAGAATGGTAGAGTGAGTGGAAAGGTGTTTGGGATTAAGGGTCAAAGCAGTTGAGGTGAAGCATTAGATGACTTGAAAATCCAAGCAACTTTAGAAATCTAGGGGGAAAATATTCAGAGCCTCAATTTAAGTATGTAATGCCCATGGCTATGATATTTGCATAAGAAACAAACATAAAAGCAGGAAGTTAACAGGAATCCAAACTATTCCCAAATGCTAAAAAGATAGCTGATAAGAAAGCTTCTATTTTTGTTTAGATTGTAGAAACTAATTTATTCCTGCAGTCACCTTTTCCAAATAAACAAAAGGAGGTCTTGGACTCCCATTCAGATTCAATCTAGTCTTAATTCATGAAGTATACTAGTCTGTGGATTTTTTAAAGCTGTCTTGCTTGAGTATTTGTTTTCTTTGATCTTTAAAAACCTGAATCTGCATTATTTTTAGTTGTTTTGAGTAATTTCTTGAACTACAGGTCCAAGGTTCCAGGTAGATTATTTTTATTGAATCTATTTTGCTGGCATTTGCTATGAGTCTTCCAGTAGACAAGGAACATAATATTATGGTATTACAGAATTTCAAAGATTTGACTGTTTTTGACCCAATGTAGCTTCTTATATTATAGATGAAATAGACAAGCAAAGTAATTTTCAACTGACCTAAGTCTTCATAAAGAGCTCTTTCTACACTAATTCAGATTGTAACTTCTTTTTGTCAGTGTTGATGATTGTGAGAGTTGTTGCAGCCTGAAAAAAATGATTACCTAGTAGCTAATCTATGATGATGAACCTCTCTGAATTCAATAGGTCTGGTCTCTAGAGGATGAAATCACTTGCTGGTCTATTTTTCTTGTTGAGTTGTTTTTCAGTTGTGTACAAGTTTCATGATTTCATTTGAGGTTTCTTGTCAAAGATACTGGGGTAGTTTGCCTTTTCCTTCTCTGGCTCATTTTATAGACGAGGAAGCTGGGGTAACCTGGGTGACTTGCCCAAGGTCACATAGTATATATCTAAGACCATATTTGAACTCTGGAAGATGAGCCTTTCTGACTCTAAGTCTGACACTCTCTTTATTGCATCACTGCCCCTTCCATCTTAGGATCTGCCAAAACTCATGCTACACTGGCCTCAAGTCACCATCAGGCCATGATGTATAATCAGTGGAGGAGATTAGTGAAGAAATGATAGTAAAAATAATACCATACTCACCTAGGTACACACACATGCACACACTTTTTATACACCCACACACACATTAGTTAGGTGGCACAGTAGAGAGTGCTGGATCTGGAGTCAGGAAGACTTAAGTCAATTAAGACAATGAGGAATCAAGAAAGGCCTTTTGAAAAGAAAAGAAAGGCCTTTTGAAACAGGTGGCATGTGAACAAAGACAACTGGAACTTGTGATTTCAAGAGAACAAGCATCATGGACATGGAGGACAGATTAGACAAAGTATGGAGGTGAGAGATAAAATTCTATATACAGGGAACAACAAATAGAAAGGTGGTTTGGAAACAGATTGTTAAGGGCTTTAAATGCCAAAAGGAAGAATTTGTATTTTAACTTAGAGGCAATAGGAAGCCATTGGAATTATTTAAACAGATGGGGGAAGGGTTGATGCTGTGATCATAATTATACTCTAGGAAAAGTCATTTGGTGAGTATGTAGAACATAGACTGGAGAGTGGCAAGAGTGGGAGCAGCAAGGTGCTATGAAGCAATGAAAAGAGTCCTGTCTTTATTCAGATGACAGAAGTTTGAATCCAACTTCTGATACTTAAGATGTGACCTTGGGCAAGTCATACAACTGCTCTGAGAATTAATTGTTTCATTTGTATATGGTGTCCCATCTGGGTTATGTTAAGTTGGATTCCCTATAGGGAAGCTACTATTCTCAGGACTCTAGAGAATTCTCTGGGCAATAGAGATATTAGAATCACAGGTTAGAGGTAGGTGGCTTCTTTTAATATCCATGAGTGAGTTCATGAACACCTACCAGTATGCTTCTAACTATCAGTCAGACAGTACATTTAATTACTTCCTAGCAAAGGCATTTACTTAATAAATAGTAAATATGTATATATATATATATATATATATATATATGATATGTTAAATATAGCCCCCCTCCCATAAACCTTGGGTTATATACTCTCACAAATTGACATTGCATCCATAGGAACAGTTGGCTCATATTTAGTATGCAGTACATTGTAGGCTATGTGTATGGCAAAGGCAACTCAAACCTTCTAATACTATAAGATCTAGAAGTTTTTTTTTTTGGTTGGGTTCTCACTAAACTCTCATTAGGTGCAGAATCTCTGCTTGGCAAGTGATTTAACTGAATTCTTAGGATCAGATTTTCTTCACAATCTGTTTCATTAGGATGTTGTCTAAAAATAAAACTAGTCTTCAGTTGATCAAGTCTTGAAAAACATAACAATCTTTGAAAGGTACCTAGGATGTCATAGAATGCAGAAAGGCATGGCAGCATGTTCCTGTTGGCTGAAACTAGCCTACTAATGATTTTTCATCTGTTTCCCTCTTGTACACCTTTAAATTTGTTGTTCCATTCTTTTCCAGATCCATCCTCTCAAAAGATTTAGCTTCGAGAATATTACAGTTTGAGTCAATCAGTGGTCTAGGAGTATGTTACTGAAGACCTATCATTGTGGTACAGGTGGGGTTATACTATATAGTGATTAGAGCTCCTACAAAGTACTTTTCAAGATGGACAATTTTCTGAAAGACTGAATTTTGGATAAATAGAATGAACTAGGATATCATTCTAGCATATAAATAATGTTGAAGGAGGGGAAGGAGGAGCAAAAGGGGGAGAGGAAGAGAAAGAAGGAAGGAAGGAAGGAAGGAAGGAAGGAAGGAAGAAGGAGGAGGAGGAGAAAGTGATGATGATGATGATGATGAAGATGATGATGGTAACCTTTGAATGAAACTAATGAATACACAGTGATGATAGTATCTAACCCCCATAGAAATACAACTTAAAACTCATCAATGTTACATTTGTTTCTTTGAACATCACCCACAAATCATACTAAGTAGCAAATTGCATTGCTTCATTACAAGCTTCTGGAATGTAGTCAACCTGTCCAGATTTAAATGGTTCTTTTTGCAGTGTAAGTTCCATTGGTTTGGGCATGTGCACCTAGATGATAGAAGGTAGCCTGCTTATAGTAGCTGCTACCTTGTGAATCAAAATAAGGGTAATCACAAGTTTGAAAGAAAAATGTTAGAATGACACACTGAATTATAACTGCATGTAATATGAAAAAACGGATAGCTTCTGACCCATCCAAAACAGGTATGCATTATAAAGTAGTGATTGATTCATTTGGGGAAGAAACTTTAAGGGAACTAGGAGGAGAATGGACAGGAAGTCAAACAGAGGCAAATAACAGTCGGATCTCTATTCAGCAATTATCAAAATACCAAAGGTCATTTTTTAGTGTGTACATTGTGGGAAGGACAACTGACCCACCAGTGATCTTTGCTATTTTGCCCACCTGTGGAGAATAAAATAGAACTGCTCTTTTTTTTTGTTTCTCAGAAGTTCATAAGGCTGTCACTGTAGTAAGTAGATCATATAAAAGTCCTCATATCACAATGATTTGGATCATCTCATAAGATTACTAAGGTGAAAAGAGAAATCAATGACTTTTGTATCACCAAGACCCCATTTGAACTGGAAGAACCTCCAGGGGTGATGTCCTTCCCCATGGACTTCCTGTCCTCAACCAAGGATGCCTTATCCCATAGAGTAGTTCTGCAGGAAGATTGCTATGACTTTTCATACCATGTAGACAATCATGAAGTTACTGACTACAAGTCTTTCAATGAGATGAAAGATCACTGGTCTCTCACCAACTGCCTTTCCCATGAATGCTCAGACCTTTCATGTCTTACCATCTGCCTTCCTGTTATATTCTACATGGGCATTGATATCTGACCTATTGATTTATTCTAAGAACCCCTAGCTTTGCTATCTACTTCTCCCCAACATACCCTTAGAAATTCTTGGCCTTTTCATTGCAGCTGAAGCTTTTTGTATATGTTATTTTCCCCAGTAATAACTGAACTCCTTGAGAGAAGGGAATCTCTCATTTTTTTCTGCTCATATCCCTAACATTTAACAAAGTGTTTGTATATAGTAAGCACTTAATAAATGTTTCCATTCATTTATCAATTCACAGAGTACAGACCTGAGAGTTATGCATTCTGTGTTCTAGTACTATCCTGTCACTAATGAATATAATGTTGATCAAATCATCACATTGCAATAGGTGATCTCCAAGATCCCTTATAGCCTAAGATCACCAAACTCAAAGGACAAATACATTCCATTTGGTGACATACAATAATGTGGTTGCCCAATAAATATGTTGTCATGCTTGCATTGTCAACTATTTATTGTATTATTTACACAGTACAGTATAAAGTATTGTAAAAATCCTATCAGAGATATCTAGATTTGTTTTTAAAAAATGACATAGTAGCCAACTATTCTCCTCTCTTCATTTCATTTCTTTTTTGCCTTTGGTAAATTGCAGTTATGAGATTTAAATTGAACACTTTGGGATCCTAGAATCTAGAATAATTTATGTCTTAAGTTGTGGAATTCTCCCCTGTAGGTTTTTCTAATTCTTCTAGAACAGAATAGCTATTCATTGCTGGGAATAGCTTGGGTTTAGTTTATCTGACTTGTAGGCAGGGGAATGGATGAGATGATCCCTTGAGTTCCTTTTAGCCTCAGGGTTCTATTATTATTTTCCTTTCATTCACACACCCATTCAATAACAATTTATTAAGTGCTTTCTATGTGCAAAATACTGTACAGAGATATTGCAAAAAAAAAGCAAAGAAAATTGAGATGTGGGTGCTACCCTTGTGGAATTTATGATCTTCCTCATTGCCAGCTGTCTTCTTGGCATGTGAAGCTCTGGTTTGGCAAATCCTCCATCTTACATGTTCATAATCATTTCGAGATTAATCTTCATCAGCCAAACATCAGATCAAGTCCACAGGTCTATGTGGAATTTAGGCTTATTACTTTATAGTCACATCTAAATCAAAGTCTGAATTACATGGCATCCATATTCCTGAAACACAAGATGAAACTATGTTAACAGGAGGATTGTCAATGGAAAATGGAAAGCAAAGGAACAGTGGAATGCTCATGTTTCACTTAGTCTGATTTTTAGAGTTCAAAGCAAGTTTAGAATTCACTTATCCTTGATGAGAGCAACAGATTAAGCAGAGGTTATCTTTAGGAAGATTATGAAAACAAATATGCCTCTGGGTTGGTATGTCCTAAAACACCTCCAGTACTGCAGAGTGAATTTTACTTCAATAGGGAAAACTGAAAAAAATCTTATTGTGACAGAGTAGTATAGTTCTGGGGAATATAGTTACCTTGGAGCTTTCTCTGTGAGTCTGATCTTGTATTCCCTTCTGTTACATCTGCCCCTGGAAGAGTCTTATACTGTGGGATGTACTCTAAACTGCTTGAAGTCTTAGGTACAACACCAAAGAGCTGTGTAGAGAGATGATAAGGTCAGTGATAGCTGTGACCTTGACAACACCTCTTGAGTCCTTTCCTATTTTTTCCTGCTTTCAAAGGTTAGAAGTCACAGGGCCTTGACAGTGGTTTGTGAGACTTGGACATCAGCCATGAAAAGAGCTTGTTTAAGAAATATACCAGGCCATTCTCTAGTTGCACTTCAGATTAAATACCTTTTCTTTGAAACTCATGCAGGCAGAAATTGAAAAGGCAACCTTGTGTGCTTTGTGTTACTCTCATCCTTGTACCTGTTATTCTGTATGAACACTCATCATTCTCTCATTTATCACTCTGACTATGAGGGGGTCTTAGCCAAAAAGGCATATTCAAGATAAGTTTTGTTCATCCATCTACCCATATAAATCAATGAGTTTAAATTTTTTAAAATTTTTATTTATTTTTAAATTCCTCTTCCCCCCCCCCCAGCTCCATGCAAATACAAGTTTCAACATTTACTTCTAAAACCTTGAGTTCCAAATTCTCTCCCCTTCTGCCCACCCCACTCTCCCTCATTGGGAAAGCAACTTACTTGGTGTAAATTAAAAATGTGTAGCCATGAAAAACATTATTATAATAGTCATGTTGTAAAAGTAAAATTACCCCCCCCCGCAAAAAAAGAGAAACTCAAGAAAAATAAAGTGAAAAAAGAAGTATGTTTCAGTCTGCATGCAGATAACATTAACTCTGTCTTTGGGATGGACAGCATTCTTTGTCTTAAGTCCTTCAAAGTTCTCTTTGGTCACAGCATTGCTGAGAAAAGGTAGGTCATTCACAACTGATCATCCTGCATTATTACTGTTACTTTATATAAGATACAGTTCCCACTACATCTGCTTGTGTAAGTTTTTTACTGAGATCATCCTCTTAATCATTTCCCATAACAGAATAGCATTTCATCTCAATCACATACCACAATTTTTTTATGCCATTCCCCCAATCACTGGACATCCCCTCAATCTCCAGCTCCCCACCACCACCAGAAAAGAACTGCTAAAAATATCCCTATACATAGAGATTCTTTTCTTCCCATATTTCATCTCTTCTGGAATATGGATTTAGCTGTGAAACTGTTAGGTCAAAGGGTAGGCGTGGTTATATAGCCCTTTGGGCATAGTCCCAAATTGCTTTACAGAATTGTTGAATCATTTCACAATTCCTCTAATAGTGCATCAGTGTCTCAATTTCCCTTCCATCATTTGTCATTTTCTCTATCTGTCCTATTAGTCAGTCCAATAAGTATTATTAGATAGTACCTCAGAATTGTTCCAACCTGCATTTCTCCTATCAATAGTGAGGCAGAATATTTTTAGAAAAAAATATTTAAATAGATTACATTGATAACATCATCTGAAAACTATTCATATCCATTGATCACTTTTAAAAATCAATTTGATTCTATGTTTGAGAAAAGAGGTCTTTATTGGAGAAACTCATTTCAATATTTTTCCCCACAGTTAGTATTGCTAGCTGAACTTCCCTCCCTCCTATTCCCCCCACCCTATTTATTCTATTCTCTCTCTCCTTTCACCCTGTCTCTCCTCAAAAGTGTGTTGTATCTAACTAACCTCTCCCACGATCTTTCCTCCCTTCTATCATCTATACCTCCCCTTCTTTCCTCCCTCATACCCTTTCTTCTCCTATTTCCCTCTAGAATAAGATAGATTTCTATACCCATCTAGGTATGTATATTATTCTCTCTCTAAGCCAATTCTGATGAGAGTAAGTTTCATTTACCCCCCCCACTCTACTGAAAAATCTTTTTTTTTTTCTTACTTCTTTTATGGAAAATAACTTACCCCTTCCACCTCTCCTTTCCCTTTCTCCTAGTGTATTCCTTTCTCCACCATTAACCTGTCTTTTATATATATATATATATATATATTTAACTCCATTCTGTTGAATGCCTTGTCTTTATATGCTCCTAAATTAGAAGGTTCATAAGAATTATCAGTATCATCTTCCCATGTACAACTACAAGCAGTTCAACATCAAGTCCCTCATGATTTGCTTTTCCTGTCCATCCTCTCTAAGCTTCACCTGAGTCCTGTACTTGAAGATCAGACTTTCTGTTCTGCTCTGATCATTTCATCAAGCAAGTTTGAAAGTTCTCTATTTCATTGGATATTTATCTTTTCCCCCTGAAAGAATATATTCAACTTTTCTGGGTAGTTGATTTTTTTTGTGATCAAAGTTCTTTTGCCTTCTAGAATATCATATTCCAAGTCCTATGATCCCTTCTGCTCCTTTTCCTGAGATTGGGGCCCCAGACTTGGACCTGGATCTGAGTATGGGTGAAGCAACAGAGTCCTGCCTCAGGGATAGCAAAGAGATCTCTGCAATCTCCCCTGATCCAGCCCTTACGGTCCCTGGGCTAAGCACTCTGGAAGCCACTCCTGCTTCTGGTGCCCAGGGCCTAAGTCTGCACTGAGGTCTGCACTGAAGTGGCTCCCTCTTACTCAGCTGTGGCAAAGTTTTCTTGTTGACCTTCCCAATTGTCCTTGGCAATCCCTGGACTGAGAGGTCTGGAAACCAGACACTCTCAGGGACCCAGGTGCTCTGCAGTCTGTTCCTGGATGGTTGCAGCTGACTTGCTCAGGTGTGGCCTGGGCTGCACTGTGGGTTCTTTTCTAACCCAGATGTAACAGACTTTTCCCTCTGATCATTTTCTTAGGTTGGAAAATTGTTGTAGTCTTTTTGTGGATTCTGCCACTCTAGAATTTGGTTAGAATCATTATTTAAAGGTATTTGAAGTGTTTTGGGGGAGAGTGCACTGGAGTCCTTGCCTTTACTTTGCCATCTTCCCCTTGCTCCACCCCCACTCCACCCCCCCCATCAATGAATTAAAAAACATTTGGAGACCCACCAAAGGGTCTATTATGAACTACAAAAATAAAAATAAATCCCTGGTCATATGGGATTTTAGGAATTAAGAAATAAATAAAAGAGTATATATTTTTATATTTATCCAATGAATCTGTGTCTCAGTTTCTTCATCTGTAAAATGAAAGGTCTCTTCCAGCTCTAAATCTATGATCTTATGATAATTAACAAATATTTACCTTGTACCTAGTAAGAACCAATTATTTAAAGGTATTTGAAGTGTTTTGAGGGAGAGTGCACTGGAGTCCCTGCCTTTACTTTGCCATCTTCCCCTTGCTCCACCTGCACTCCACCCCCCCCAATCAATGAATTAAAAAAACATTTGGAGACCCACCAAAGGGTTTATTATGAACTACAAAAAATAAAAATAAATCCCTGGTCATATGGGATTTTAGGAATTAAGAAATAAATAAAGGAGTATATATTTTTATATTTATCCAATGAATCTGAGTCTCAGTTTCTTCATCTGTAAAATGAAAGGTCTCTTCCAGCTCTAAATCTATGATCTTATGATAATTAACATATTTACCTTGTACCTACTAAGAACCAAGTACTATAAGAATATAAATGTGAATTAAATTTAATTTCTGTCCAGAAATTAAATAGAGTTGTAATAGAGATAAGACACCAACTCTAATCTAATCTGTTGAAATCTTTTCATTATTTCAAGACCAAATTATGTCAATTTATTTATGAAGCTTTCCTATCCATTGCCTCAACATGATACCTTCCTCCATCCACATCAGGTAAAATCAGTTTCTTTGTCTTGAATTTCTTTGTTTTTTTTTTTCCCATAGTGCTTATCTCACTATTCCTTGAACTATGGTCATTTATATTGTATTTTTCTTGTATATTAGTTTGTAAGCTCTGAGAGCAAAGTTTGTGGGATCTATATGTTTTTGTTTTGTTTTATTTTTTGCTGCTCCTCAAGTGCCTAACAGAAACCTTTGTACATAATAGATATTACAAACTTCTTAGTCTGGCATTTAACCCCTCTAAACTCTCTTCTCAATCTACTTTTCCAATCTTGTTTTGTAGTGTTTATACATTCTGTTGCAGTCAAATTAGACTAATTATTGTACTCTCTAGAATGTACCCATAATCTTACATTTCTTTGCATATGAGTATATAACTCCATGTATGGAATCAAACCCTTTTTCATCTTTACCATTTAAAGTCTGTTTCTTCTTTCAAAGTTTAAAGTTCTTCTCTTTTTGAAGTCTTCTCTGAGCACTTTGTTGAAATCTTTTCTTTATATTATCCTTGTCCCTTTACATATTATATATCTAGTAAAATATAAATTCCTTCAAAAGAGGAATTGCAACTATTTTTGTTTTGCACATAAAGCATACATGTGATAAAATCCTTCATATATGTTTGCTGAATTAAACTGAATTGATAAATATCTATTGAATATATTATACTAATATGTTTCTATAGCAGCATGTAAGCTCCCTGAGGAGAGGAATTGTTTTTCTTTTTGACTTTGTATCAATCAATACCTAGTAAAGCAGGTGCTTAATACATGTTTCTGGAACTGATATGGAATGAATAAATGGAGGGATATGAAAATTAGGTTTAAGAGGATATTGAACTATCTAAGTAAAGCAGATTATCCTTAGCATAGTAGAAAGAACCATGTATCTAAAAATCAGAGAATCTGAGTTCCAATTCTAATTCTGCCTATTTTTACTACCTGTAAACATTTATCCTCTCTAGGTCACAAAATGCAAAGATTGGACTAGATGATATTTAAGGACCTTTTTAAGCTTTAAATCTATGATCCTGTGGGTAATAGAGTATTAGGTGGAGATCTGGTTATGCAGGGTCTTGAATACCAGTGCAAGAGACTGATTTCTTTTTGGTAGAAAATGGGGAGCTAGTGAAGGTTTCAGAGAAGAAAATGTAATTTCTACTACATGCCTGTCCATTTTATAACGAAACTACATTAACCTATTCCCAAGGGTGAAAAGTTCTGAAGAAGATATGGAAAATAGTAGTGTTTCATTTTCTTTGTTATAATACGAAAAAGGAAAGTTCAAGATGAAATTTTCATCTGTAAGTATTACATTATTAACAATTAATATGAGCATTACTTAGTAAATTCTTAAAGAGCTTTGAAGAGGAGAAATACTATAGCAATAGATAGGATTATTGTGATGATTGTTATTGATGGTAATAATATTAACTTGCTATCACCCAACGGGGATGTGGTAGTTGTAGATGATTTTTTTTTCCATGAAAAGGAACAAAGAGTTCTTTTCTCCCTATTGAAGATACATATCCCTACTTTAAGACTAAACATTAAGAAATTATTCCCATGATTCCTAACCCTTTTAGAATTTGTTTAATTTTGTAGCATTTCTTTTTTTTAACACTTCCTACTGTTTATTTAATTTTGTATCACATCCTTTTCCTTCTAAAAGAGAAGAGACTTGAATGGATATATTTAAGGAAATTATTTTTGATATGCCTATGGTCCTACCAAATGATCAATCAATATATGGTGTTCCGAAAGTCTTAGTGCAGATTCAAGTTTTCTAGTTTGCCTACTTGTGGAACCCTCAACCCCTCTGGAAACTGTCTGTTTTCTTAATCACAAAATGTGAAAGTTGGCGTAGCTGAACTTTAAGGATACTTTTTTAGTTCTAAATCTATGATCCTGTGGGTGATAGGGATAGTAGTTTGAGACCCGATTGTGGAGGGTGTCGAATACCAGACCAAGGAGATTGACTTGTATTCTGTAGATTATGGGGAATCATTAAAACTTAAAACTACACTGAGATTTTTGGAATAACCTGTACTTGTTGAAATAAAGTTTCTTGAGGATGACTTCCTGTTTATTCTATAGAGAAATCCACATTAACTTCCTCTTCATGCTAAAAAAATATAGACAGAAGAAAGGTATTACTGATAGGCAAGCTGGGAAGGCAGTACAGTGGACAGGACAGGAGATGTAGAGTCAGGAAGACCTGAGTTTGATTCCTGCATTATATCCTTACTTACTATGTGAACCTGTGTAGTTAGCTTGATTTCTCTCGGTCTCAGTTTTCCCATTTGTAAAAATGAAGCTGATAATAGCATCCACCTTTCATGGTCATTGAGATAACATGTAAAGCACTTTGCAAATGGTTATATATTCCATTTTTTTGTTCATGCATTCGATCCTGCTTCATGGGCATAATTCCTAGCTTGTAATGTGATAAAGTTGCTTGGACTCATCATGGACTGCTCCCTTTTCCCTTTGAGTGATCCTCAACTTAATTTCATCAGAAATGAATCAGAGTCCAGGACTCTTGGCCATAGGATATCACCAAACATGAAAAGATGGATTTTTGTTTCTGGGGGAAATTCTTTTGTTTTGTTTTGTTTTGTTTTTTAGGTTTTTGCAAGGCAAATGGGGTTAAGTGGCTTGCCCAAGGCCACACAGCTAGGTAATTATTAAGCATCTGAGACTGGATTTGAACCCAGGTACTCCTGACTCCAAGGCCGGTGCTTTATCCACTATGCCACCTAGCTGCCCCTGGGGGAAATTCTTAATGGGGAAAAATGAGAAATGGATAGAGGGGATAGACTTTGAGATTGATTATAACAGTTTTCTCAGGAAGTTTTACTGACAGAAATAAAATTCCAGAATGTAGATACCTAAAGTCCAGAAGTAGATTCAATCAATAAATGCTTGATCATCTCACCAAGTAGCATAATTTTTTTCCATACTTCTCTGTGAGAATTTACAAATGAGTTTTAGTTCTAAACCACTAAACCACTAGTTCTAAAGCCACTCTTGGCTTCTATATTTTTCCACTTGACAAGAAGACAGAATTAGAGTTTTCATTTGTTTATTGTCCCCTTCCAATGTTATCTGATTAAGCTTTCTTTAATTTTTTAAAAAAAATTTCCTAGCTTCTTTCTGTCTTATAATACAGAGCAGATGAAAAATGGAAAATATATTTAATGATTTTCATAACAAACTCTATTGACCATAAAGGACAGTGGTACTGCCATGTTTGAATTTTTATGCCACAACCTTAGATGTTCTGCTTGAGGAAGCTCAGGAGGATCCTGTTTAACAGCATTATAGAGTCCATTCATGTTATGACCACATTAATCCTATTAATGACTTAGAACACTATACATTTAAAATATTAACCAGTCCAAAAAAACTGAGTATGAAAAGGTATAAGACCATGGAAACAATGTAAAGACTAACAGACTACCTTCTATGGGGGGTGGGGGTGGGGAGCAAGAATAGGGGGGAAAAATGTAAAACTCAAAATAAATAAAATCTTTCTTTTAAAAAAAAGAAAAGGTATAAGAAATTCTGCTCCAACCTAGTTCTGAATTACTTTTCTAGCCTTATGCATAACCTGTCCTCCCCTTCATACACTATGTTCTGCCAAACCTGACTATTTACTAGCTGTTTTAGAATTTCACTAGCTACTTCCCTCCCTATGGAATTTTTGCAAGCTGTTCCTCCTTCTTGTACTCTCTCCTTTCCATCTCTTAAAATTTTCTCTTCCCTCAGTGCTCAGTGCTGGAGTCACATGAAGCTTTCCCAGATTAACCCAATTGGAAGTGCTCAAGATTTCTTAGAGCCCTTTGAGTGTAATTTGCCTTTTTCCTTATGACACCCAGCTTTGTATTATACTTAACTAAGTATTTATCTATCTTCCTAATAGACTATACTCCTTGATGTCAGAAACCATATACTTTTTCATTTTTATATCCCTAATATGCCTTGCACATAGTGGACAAAGGACCAGGATTTGAAATATGAGCATAATGGGGTGCATCAAGGGAACCCCCACATTTGCTAACTAGGACAATTGATACTGGGCATTCATGTTTTGACCCTTTGTGGAGGTACATATGCTCTGAACCCTTGCTTAAGAGCAGGTGCAACCAGTGGCTCCTGGTTGGTTCTCACAAAAGCTTATGATAGAGGGTGGTGCCAAAGGGTAGTGGTGCTGGATACATCCCAATGAAAAGGTGAACTTGAAAGAGATAAAAAGCTATCTTGTCTTTCTCTTTAAAGCCAAAAGAATGGACAGCTTTTTCTGGAAGAGTTGCCTATTCTCTGGTTTGGCTCTCTAGTAATGAAGACAAGTGAGTAACAATCAGAAGCATCTAGTGAGGCATGTTCTTTAGCAAAAGGACAAAGCATATGCCCCTTCACATGTAACCAAAGCCTGCATGCCTAGATCCATGGGAAGTTTCCCAATCTAGCTAAGCCAGGTATTCTTCTGGCTTCTTCAACAAGGAATCACATTTTACTGGAAAGATCAACAAGTTCCATCTTCTACCTCTAGCTATCTGAAATGCAAAGAGAGGCTGGTTGTGTCAGGCCAAATTTATGACTGGTAGTAGGTATCACTGTGCCAGAAGAATAGGCAAACAAACCAAAGAAGGAAAGCTAGAAATGAAAGTTCCTGCAAAGGTCCCCAAACACAGGGAAGAGAATCTCTCCCATTCAATTCTTGTTGGCTCTGTGGAAACTTCAGGGAGGATGGATAGCAAAAGGAACAGTGTTCAAGGCCAGCAAAATATGAGACTAGAGACTGGGGCCTCGTTAAAAAGTCAACTCTAGGTAAGTGATGTTTTGCCAGAAGATGGAGCTTTTGTTTCTCCTTAAATTCATATAGGTTGGTTGGGAGCCTCTGGGCTTCCTGGAATTCCTATTATAAATTCCTGATAGCCTGGTAATCATTTTCAAGCACCATAGCAATAATTTCCATTAATGTTAAGTTATGTGTGACTTATTTTATTGTTCCAATACAGTCTTAGCTCAGCAAAAATGGAGCCTTCCTCAGCCAGGAAACAGATATGTGTGAAATGTGGTATGGATGGAACATAGAAAAAGAGTGCTGCAATGAGGTTCAGAAAAGCCCAAGTTCACAACCAGATTTTGTTCTTCTGTGACCTTGTATTAGTCACAGCTTCTCTGAGCCTTAGCTCCCTAATCTATAAAAGGAGGGGGTTGAAAAATGGTCTCTATTATGATTATGCTTCTTCCAAAGTCACAGAGGAGAATGAGACTTTATTTTAGAAATTCTATCCTATAGGTTGAAATTTTAGGCCTTAGGATTTAAGAATTTACTGAAGTTTTGTAGGGGTTCTGGCATCTTAACAGAAATGGAAATACTCATAGGCGAGAATAAATTTAGCCTGAAATAGTAGAGAACTGTTCTTCAGGTCAGAGACCTATGTTCAAATCTGGGCTCTGTCAACTTTATAACTTTACCAATTTCCTAATCTTCCTAGAGCTCTGTTTCCTCAATTGAAAATAGGACTAATAACATTTATAACTATCTACTTTCAGGAGTGTTTTAGGGAAAACTTTGCCAAACCACAAAGGGCTATTTAGATAAGAATTTTTATTATTCTAGGTTTTAACCTGAATACACATATGTTACATATGCATAGCTGGTCCTAGGACAGTATGCTTCACTTCCTTCATGGCTCAGCTTTTGTCTCAGACCTTAAGGACAGGAACTTTTTTGTTGTTGCTGCTTGTACTTCTTGTCCCTAGCACTTAATCCAATCCACGGCACCTAGTAAATGCTTAAATGTTAGGTATCTCTATCTATTCATCTATCCATCTATCTTAACTAACCATTCATCCATCATCTATCTATCCTTTGTTCTATCTAATCTACCTATATATTCTTTTATCTTATCTCTCTATCATTCTATCTTATGTAGCTGTCTATCATATTATCTATCTACTTATCCACCCACCCACCCATCTATCCATCTATTATTATGTCTATCTAATCTCTCTGTAATCATTATTATCTGTCTTATCTAGATGTCTATCATTCTATCATTCCATCCATCCATCCATTCATCCATCCACCTATTCATCTGTGCATCTGTTTATCTGCCTATCTTTCTCTTATCTTTCATTCTGTCTATCTAATCTATCTATATTTCATTCTTATCTATCTTATCTAGCTGTCCTTTATTTTAACTATCATTCCATCCATCCATCATCCATTGATCATCAGTGTCTGTCTGTCTATCCTTCTATCTATCCATCCATCCATCATCTGTCTATCCTTTTATCTAATCTATCATTCTAGCTTATCTAGCTATCATTCTACCATTCATACCACCATATATTCCATCTATGTATTTTTCTATCTACCATCTATCTACATCTATTTACTTCTCTATGTCTCTACGTAAGTGATCTATATGTTTGTCTGTACAAGGTATTCAAAATGAGGAAAACTAATTCTAAAATGGACAGAAAATGTGATTGATGCCTTCCTGAAGGCTTTGCTTCTAACAGCCAGGTTTGCAGCAATGGAAACCTTGAACAGCCTCAGGGTCAGATGTAGAAAGGATTCTGGTGTTCTCCCTGGGCACCAGAGGCCTCAGCGATCAGGAACAATGACCGAATGCTTTCTTGGGCTGTCTCATTCCTCATTCCCCCAACACCCTGCCGGACTGGAGTCTTGAAACAGCCTCCCTTGGTGCCCTTGTGAAAGGAGAAGTTGACAATGTTAAGGTGAGGGCGCCACCTCGTGCCCAAGCAGGAGCTCTCCTCGTGGCAGCCGGTCCAGCTTCCATGCGGGAAGTAGGGCATCCCAGCCACTCACTAAGGCGGTGGGCGAGGATGCGCGCTTCAAGCCCTTTGGCCTTGCGATGCTTCTTAGAACAGGGATCTTACTCCTTGCCTGATGGTCCTTTCTCCGTGCTTAAAAGGCAGCCGGGCTAGTCACTAAACCGAGGGAGGTGACGCAGGTCACTAAGTTTGTGATGCACTTGGTGGCTGGTCCTCATTTTTCTCTTTGTCCTGGCAGCAGGAGACAGGCAGCCTGTTTTAACTTGGAGGGGGCTCCTGGAAAGCCTCTCGCTGGGTGTATTTCTGTAGGCGTGGGCTCGCTGGGAATATTATTACCTCATGGAGCCACGGATTTAATGGTATTTCTTCCACTCCATTCAGCACAGCACTAAGTTATAGCGAACCAGGCTTCAGCACATTACAAACTCACATTGTTCCCCCTGGCACCATGGCTTTATGGTCCCATGCGAGAGAGCCCCAGCTAGACGTGCGCGCACACACACACACACACACACACACACACACACACATCATATGTGCCCACACATACTCACACGCTTTCAGGTCAGAGCTTTCTTTGCCTGTCCTTCCTTTGTCTCCAGCTTATTGGCTCTTCTCTTCTGTTTGCTGGGTCTGTGTTGTTTCCCTTGCCTCTCTTCCTTTGTCCTCTGCCTCATCCTCTGTTTTTACTTTGTTTCTATTTCTCTACTTCTTTTTCTTTGTCTCCTTATCTGAGTCTTTGTCTCCTAATTTTTTTTACTGTCTCTCTGTGTTTGTCTCTCTCTGCCTCTCCATTTGTCTCTGTCTTTTCTCTCTGTTCTTCTCTTAGTCTCTACTTCTTTGTCTATCCCTCTCTGCTTCTCTCAGGTTGTCTACCTCTCTGTTTCTATTTGTTTCTTTGTTTCTTTTCCTCCTCTATCATTGCCTTTCTATCATTTTCACTTTTCCTCCACTTCCCTGTTTGCACATGACTGTGACTGAAGAAATGGATTCATAGCTTCTCTGTTTTTCTCTTTCCCTTTGAGATAGTTCATCACAGTTAAATTTGAAACAGTGGTCTGGAATATGGGCCAGCACAAATGGCTTATTGGGGAGAGGGGTGTGTGTGGAATAAGGTGCAGGAGTGAGAAGTTATTAGCACTTGACTCAATCCAGAGTTTTAACCTGATGCCATTAAGAGTTAGTATTATTCTTTATGGGAGAAAGTCCCCTTTGGATTAAATTAAAGCTGGAATTCCCATGAATATAGACAACTACCCAGTGTGGGAGAATCCCTTAGAAATTCTGATGACACATAACTTTCTCTACATAGTTAGTAGATTCTCCCTTTGTTTGCAAATATATATATATATATATATATATATATATATATATATATATATATATATATATATATATATATATATTTACCTTTGGGCCTGAGGCAGTAAAAACCCAGAAGGAAGACGGCAGAGAAAAAAAAGATTGCCCTATAAGTAAGTTCATTTGGGTGTTCTTGCTTGTTCGTAGTGTTGCTGCCTTGATCTATCTACAACTTGTTGCATTGACCCTTTAGACTTGTCTATTTCTATAACTTGTGCCCAAGTCCCTGGACTCTGGACTTTTCTTGTATTCTGACCCTGTATATCTGCCTGATCCTACAGGCTTGAATCCCTGGATTCCTGACTCTTGCTCTGCTCAATGACCCCTTCCCTGCTTCTCCTACACTCCAACCTCAGTATTACTATCTGACTTACTATATTTCAGAGACAAGTTGAGTTCCATTGAGGGCACTTGAGTTTGGGTTATTCTAACAATAGAATAGGTTGAAGTTTCTAAAAAATAGAAGTTCACTGCTTTAGGTGAGGTTTACAAGGAGCTCAGACCATCTCTGAGTCTTTATTCAACTCCTGGCAAGATGAGGTTCTAAACTTCCCCATTTTATTCTCCTGTAGGCTTGGGTTTTAACTTAGGCATCATTTATTAAACTACATGCTTGGGGACTGCTGAATAGTTATAGTTGCTGGAACTGACTTTTGGGATCCCTTGGACTGGAAGATTTTTGGATCTGTATACTCCTAGGAATAAGTCCAAGTCTGAATCTATGATTTTCTACTTTAGGTAGATGAGCCTCAGAATTGTAAAGAGTTCCTAATATCTACTTAGGGTAGACAAATGACTCAGTGGATAGAGTGATAAACTTAGGAGGACTCATCTTTCTGAGTTCAAATCTGAGTTCAAATCTCAGACCTTATTCTTTGTGTGACCCTGGGTAAGTCATTTAACCCGGTTTGCCTCAGTTTTGTTATCTGTAAAGTGAGTTAGAAATGGAAATGGAAAACAACTCCATTTTTTTTTGCCAAGAAACCCCAAATAGTGTCACAAAAAAGTAAGACACAGACTGAAAAAAATGAATGAGCTACAATTTCTCCTTAATATCTGTTATCAATATTTCTTCATTATCTCTACTTATATCTCCATCTGCCCCATTCTGAAATAGAATTATGGATAATTCTATCCAATGTTTTAAGACCTTTGAAGAAGACATGAAAAATAGAAAAACTGAGTCCTTCCAATTTATCAAATTCAGTCTTCAATTATTTCAATTAACTCAATTGTTAGAAATTTCTGTTTCATTTTAGACTACTGTTTCTCTCCTGAATAGCATTACATTCTCTAGGATCATAGACTCATAGATCTAGAGCAATAAGCAACATTAGAAGGCATCTAATTTATCCCCTTCATTTTAAAATAGAGCAAACTTCTATTTAAAAGGAGGAAAGAAATTAAATGACTGCCCCCAAGGTCACACAGATTATATGTAACAGAGCCAGGATTAGAATTCCAAATCTATGATATTTTTCATTGTGTCAAATATCCCAATTTAATCGCTTGAACTTAGTAAATTTTAGTAACATTAAGTGGTAATATGTTCCTTTAATGCATGGCCTATCATAATGTTTCATTTTCAACATTCCTCATAGGATCAGCCAGAACAGGAAACATCAACTAAGCCTTATCCCTCTTCATTCTTATGAATGGAAGAAAATTTACCGTGGTAGAAAGAATGTAAGTTTTGGAGCTAGAAAAGTCAGATTTGAGACCTTATTCTGTTACTTATGATCTATTTGATGTTGGGAAGTCATTTTTACCTTCCTGGGCCTCATCTTCCTCATGTGTAAAATGAGAAGTTTAGATAAGAGAATCTCTAAGACTTCTTGCAGATTGAACATTCTCATACATATATGGACCCTTTTCATTCAAGTCTTGTCCTTAACTTTCTTAGTCATAGGTGAGAATTAGGGTTGGAATGGCCTGAAATTATTAGAAGTGACAGACTAGAGACAATTAATGGGACAAGGGTTGGAGGAGGTGCCTTAAACATAGAGACAATTTATGTTGGACATATATATGGATGTATACTATAAAGTATGACGATAATGATGATGATGATGATGGTGATGGTGAAATGGCTATAGCTTCTAGGATAAAGGTAGTCAATTCCTTTGATTAATGGACACTAAATTGCTTATGGAAGGATATAAGTTCAGGCACCTGACCTCTAGTAGAATAGATGCTCCATGAGAATAGAGCCTATTTTATTTTTGTATTTGTATCCTCAGTAACTAGTAAACTGCCTTGTGTAGAGAGGACATTTAGTAAATGCCTTTCAAATAAATGATCTTTCTAGGACAGTCTCAATTAAAAAAAAAAGAAAGTAGTGTGGTTTGGAGAAAAAAAAGGATATCTTTCCTCAGACTATATATCCTGATTTTGGATCCAGAAAATGTGGTTATTTTGGATTTGAGCAGGATGACTAGGCAGTGCAAACTGGGTTGAAAGAAGAAACAGGGAATGACTTTCCACAATAACCTTAAGTATTGGAATGTACTGGATGAATTCATTTCTATATATCTTAGAGGCATACCCCACAGGGTGCCCCAGGTGCCTGAGAGATAATACTCTCTTGGCTACCACAGGTGACTGAGAGGGATACTCTACTGGGAAGTCCAGGACATAATGGCTAGGAAAAAAGAAAAAAGATGTCAGAAAGATAGGAAATGCAACATGTATATAATATAAAACTTGAGATGCTAAATGAGAAGATGATATAAGGATGATAGGCTCTCAAGAATGATATCTTAATAATACAATCATCAATTATTCCAATGAATAAGGAAAAAAGAGGAACTATCCCTCCCACATTAAAGCCAATATTCTTGCATAGGAAATTGATAAGGCTATTTCCCTTCCCTCTTTCACCATCAGGTAAGGAAAGGGTACATAAAGGGGAAATTTAGGGGGTCAAAGATAAACTTTAGCCAATTCACAGTTTTTTCAAAGGGTTTGCTTAACTCTATTAATGACTTGCTATGTCACCTTGAACAAATCTTGTAAACTCTCAGTGCTTCGGTCTCTCCATTTGCAAAGTAGGAATAATAAAACCTTACCTCCCTAGTGGGAATAATGCTAGACTTAATGAGGCAATAAGAATCATAGAATGATGGAATCTTAAGGGGTGGAAGAAATTTTTGAGGTCATCTTAGTCTAACCTTGGTACCTGAACAGGAATACATTCTGCCATATTCTTGACAAGAGGCTCATAGAACCTCTTTGTTGAATACCTCAAATGATGGACAACTCATCACCCAATAAAACTATACATTTAATTTTTATTCCACTTTGTTATGAGTTGGTATTTGCCTCTCACCCAATGGTTCTAGTTCTTCCTTTAATAATCTCAAAGAATAAATTAAATCACTACTTTTGTATTTATAAAAATGTTAATAAAATGATATCTTCCCAAAATCTTTTCCTGTCTAGGCTAAATATCCCTGATAGTTCTGACCATATGATATCATTTGAAACTCCTTCATCAGCTTGGCCATACAACTTGGTCCATATTCTACAACTTGCCAAAGTCTCATTTAAAAAATACATGACACCCAAAACTTAATACTGTTTCCAATCAGCAATAATTACACCTCGGAGAGACCTCATTGGCTATGATACTGCCATTGTGCAAAGCTGCCAAAACTTAATACTGGTTGGGTGTCTGAAACTCCTTTGGTCTTAGATACAGATATTAATATAGCCCAATCAAACAATAAATCACTTAATCAGCAAGGACTTTTTAAAATTTATCATACTCCAGGTACTATAGAAGCATCTGAACTTACAAGGCAAAAGCAAAACAGTCCCAGTTCTGTAGAGAGATCACATTAACTTTTTGGAAAATCATAGTGTATTGTTGACTTCCATGGAGTTGGCAGTCTACTAAAACTTTAATTTTTTTTTTCTATATGAACACTTCTTAAACTGTATCTAGCAAGCCTGAGCTTGTACATTTGAAATTTTTAAACCCAGGTTCATGACTTTATATTTTTCCTCTCAAATTCCATTTGAATTTCATTTACCCCTTTCCCCAATGCTTTTGTATCCTGATTCTATCATCCACTGTATTGACTATGCACTCCGGCTTTGAGTCATCTACAAATTATGTCATTAAGATGACTGATTAAAATATTAAACAGAAAAATACTTTCCATCTCTCCTAGACTTACCATAAAGTGGCCCTATTCCCATGGATCCTTCTAAGGAGGCTACAGACTTCTTGTTAAAGAATATTGAACTCAGGAGTCAAAGGATCTGGATTCAGATCTTGATTCTGACACATACTGATCTGTGTGGAACCAAGGATAAGTCAGTTGTGGACAAGCACAAGTTTGTTCTTCTCTGTGCCTTGGTTACCTTGTCTATATATTGAGGTAATTGGACTAGATGACATTTGAGCACTTTCTGGTTCTAAATACTTTAATACTTGGATTTTAAATAGTAGTCAGCTTTTCTGATAAATTTTTTATTATAAACTTAAAAATTATCAACATGAACATTTCAGTATGCATAGAACAAAAAAAGTATTTTATATAAAACTGTAAATAGTTTTTTAAAAAAGCAAATGTTGGCCACCCCCACCCTCTGCAAAGGGAGGGGGGAGGGAGAAGGGAAATCTTCCTTTTTAGAACTTTGAAACTCAACCTTTGTCTCAGATGGAATGCATGCTTCACTGCAGGAAGGCACTGTCCTTAGTTACATGAGCAACAATTGAATTATGATTTTTTTCTCCCTGGATCTCTAATACCAAGTTACAGCCTGGCACATTTGGTTCTCCTTAGTGCTCAAGCCACCTGAAGCTCTAGTTATAGCTGTATAGCTTCAAGACCAGCCTCTGCAGGATGCCAACCAGCTGTGCCCGCCAGTCATTTCCTGGACCCTGCCACAATGAAGCCAAATGGACTCTGAAAGGCCCAAAAGAGTCTGGTCCTAAATAATTCGAGGGGAGAATGATGCAGGGGAAAGATAAGAGAATTGTGAATGTAACAGAAAGAATTTGGGTGGAGATGGAAATTGAATCGAGATGTAAATTGACTTGAGATGTAAATTGACTTGAAGTAGAGAATTATGATTATAACAGAAACAATTGTAATTTTTGAATGTTGCTTAAATTGGGTGGAGATCCCCATTAATATTTGTATCCTTTTCCATAGGCTTTACCCTCTACCTAATTCTGGGTCCAGTATAGGGCAAGGGAGTTCACCTTTTGCCCCCTGGATGAGAGTCAAGACATAGAAACCTGGATTGGACCCTGGTTCAGCACTGCCTCAATCTTCTCTGACAATGGCCACTGCTTGGCTGTTCTTTTATCTCTCTCTCTCCCTTCCTATATCTTGTAACCTTTTAATAAATTTTTGTTTTATTTTTTAAAAGAAGCAAATGTTACATTTATATGTAGATTAATTTAATATTGTGCTCCTTTTGAACTTAGTGAGTATTTTTAGTGTTTTATTTTCTCCTTCATTCCTTCTTTTCTCCCTTCCTTCCTTCTGAGGTTCTAAGGTCCCTCAAACAGAACTGACTTACAGAGGACGTTTTCTGTGACTATATCCTTCTCAAGAAGATGGTCCTTGATGGGAGGATGAACTTTCTGAACTTGCCAAATTCAAGACATTTGAAGGAGTTGTTCAGATAGTAGAACCAAGGTGAAGGTGAAATGACTAGTTAGTAGTCCTGCAAATTGTTTCAAACTTTGATGTTTTAGACATCAACCTTTTAGGAAAGTATGATAGAAGTTATAAAAGTTATAGTTTCAAACAATATTAATTTTTTTATAGAAAAGAATACAATATTCTTATATGTTTTAAGCATTTCTTCTGTGTGGAAGAATTAAATAGCTGTCCTATACCTGCTCTGAATTTTATTTTGAATATAGGCTCTTCTTGAGAGATGGGCCATACTTAAGTTTTAAGTGATTTTTTTCAGCAGTTACAGGATGAGGAGTATAATCAGAAACAAAAAGAAGAATCCTGATTCCTTTTTTAAAGTCTAGTCTCCTTTGAAACAGAACCTGGTACCCAATGGAGTACAGACTCAGGAATCCTTACTGGAAGAGGGCACACTAGTATACCTGGATTAGCAGCATTGTTAAGCATCCCCGTATTTGTGTGTGAATAGGGAGGGGGTAGGAAAGGGTAGAGAGACTGGTAGAAAATAGACTGGTAGAGCTGCTGAAAACAAAAATGTCCCTCAGTGGGTTTACCACTGGACCAGAAGAATAGCCAGCTACCATGAGTCAGAGGTTGTTTTGTAACCCACCCAGTGGTTGCGGGTGTGTTTCCTGATAAGAGGTTGGTTATGCCAACTTTGAAGTGGCCAGAGGATGCCAGCAGCAAGATCTCTTTTTTCTTCAAGACCGAAGCTTGCCCAGCGCGGTCCAGAGCAGCATACGAGGAAAGATGGGGAAACTTTTGGTAGGGCCTGGGAAATTGTGTTTCTATTGTTGGCTTTAGTTCAGAGGAGAAGAAAGAGAAAGTTAATGTCTCTAAAGGTTTTTCTGATCCTTCAGAACATAGGTGCTAGAGAAGCAAATATTAGGGAAATTATTTTGCCTGTGTTTCTACTTTTCTTTTAGTTTTTTCTTTTTCCACTTATTTTCTTTCCCCTTTACTTTCTATGTTGCCTCACAAATAAGTGTCTGATGGTAATATTGACACAGGAAAAGGAAAGAAGCATTTTGGTCTCTGGGGGACCACAAAGCTGTGACAAGGGTAGAGAACGGGCCACACAGAAATACAGACCAACGTGACTGAGCCAGGGAGACTATGCTAAGGCCTTATAAAATTTTGTATTCCCCCATTGGCCTCTGTTCCTGTGGCCTGGAAAATAATAATGCCAGAAATGCTGTTAAAACACATACTACTTCCCATCTGGGAGATGAACACAACTGATATCCACTCCCAGACCTGGTGGCAGGCTGGTGGGTTGTTTGTATGGCTTGGAACAATGAGGGCAGGGAGACAAACAGGGGAAGGCAGAATGTGTGGCCATTGTAAGGAGGTATAATTGGTGTGGGTGTAGAGTGTGAAGGGTTCCCAATCCTATACAAGGTGGGGAGAAGTTTACCCTGAGTTCAACAGAAGTGAGTCCCAATCTTCACTTACCTTTTTGACAATAAACAGCTGATTTACTCTATGTCTGTGGAGTAACAGTGACATCCTGTGGCCAATTCAGTTGATCCAAAGAGTTTTTTTTTTTTTTTTAACAGATAACAGCAGCTGTTTTGATTTCTGTGAGCAGCAAGCATACATGGGCTACCTTTCTGATAATCAAAAAAAAAAATGAAAAAGACTGTGAAGAATGGGGGCGATTCATTAACTTCCCTTTTGCATGGAGTATTAGGATTATGGATCTAGATTTGGAAGGGACCTCAGAGACCATCTGGTAATATACATGGACTTTATCCATGGACCTGAGGTCTAGAGAGATGAGTAAACTGTTCATAGTCAAGGAGATAATTGTCTGAGGTAGTATTCAAATGCAAACTTCTTGCTTTTGTCACTATACCATGTTGCCTGGGGGCAGTTTGATATGTAGGGGGTAATATATTTAGAGGTAGCTGTTTCTTCACTTTGTGTCGATGTCATAATTTGGGTGTCCAATAAGTATATAACAATGATAATAAAAATGAAAATTTGAGAAATGATAATCATCTTGTACCTTAAAAAAATTGTGTTTTACTAAAAAACCCAATCTGTGTACATGATATCATTGATGTTTGCTAAATGCTTTTGAATTGAATTAAACTGAATATAAACTTTGCTTATTTAATTTCTTGGTATTTAATATGAAATATTTTTTAGATGAAATGACTGTGTTTTAACCTCAGAAAGAGGGACAATTCATAGGCAGTGGGGAAAAAAAACTCTATCCTTGATGCTATTTTAAAATTCAAACTAGTGTAGGAAGTAGATCTTCTAATCTTTACTAATTGGAAGCTTGGATCAATTTTGTTAAGTTCTCCAAAGTATTCAGTTTTAAAATCCTTGGAAGAATGTCCTCATAAGAGAGTAAAATTGGGTTATTAAAATGTGTGTATGTGCATGCACACACACACACGTGAGTGAACTAGATCCTATCTTTGGTGGTAATAGTAAAGTCATAGAAGCTCAGAGTTAGAATAATCCTCTTAGGTCACCTAGTCCAACTCATTTTTGAAGTATGAATCCCCTTGATTACACTCTTGAAAATAAATAATCGTTTACTTTCCAAAGCAGACCATTCTACTTTTGGGCAGCTGTAATTGTTAGGATATTTTTCCCTATATTGAATCAAAAATCCACTTCTCTGAAACTTCTTTCCGTTGATCCTGTGGGGCCAAAAAAACAAGCCTAATCCTTCTTGCATAATAACTCTTCAAATATTTGAAGACAACAATCATGACTTCCCTGAAGTTGTCTCTTTTCCAGGTTAAATATCCTGTTCTTTCAAGTGATCCTCCAATGGCCCATTTTCAAATCCCCTCTCCATCCTATTCACCCTTCTGTGAATATATTTTGGCTTATTAAACATGTAACTGGAAGTGAGCCGAACCCAACACGCCATTCCTTTTACCCAAGGTACATGACAGTGAAATGACACCAGACCTCTCCTCCCCCAACCCTATCACCCTGCAAAATATGCTCTTGTATGTCCCTGGTGTCCTTTCTATATTATATACAGAGCTCTCAAACATGCCCAAAGGTTGATGGGGCAGAGTCTCAGACAATTATCATCTCTGAGGCACAGCCTAGGCTGTCTCAGAAAGGTCTTATTATCACAGACTTGCTTGTGTTGGAAGGCTGAGCCCTTAGCCACCAGGGAGATGCCAAGCATAGCCCAGCTCACAGATGTTCAGGGGAAGGGAAAAGACAGGCGAAATGTACAGCCACTCTGGTCCCCTTCCCAAGAGTTAGCATGACTGGGTGAAACCCCCATTAGGGAAGCAGGACAGTCTCCTGGTTAATCCAAACAATGCAGTCACCGCCTTTATACACTTTAGAAACCTTCCCAGTCTATTGGATTCTTGGTAAACAAGCACTTTTGCCTTCCAACTTCAGGACAAGTCAATACAAGAAATACTGTCAGCAGGCACTGTTCTTCCTTTCCCTTAAAACTTGCTACACATTCTAGTAAGTCCATCATTTCAGACATTGAGGATAGTTGAACAATGAACTGGGTTCAGAATTGAATCGACCGAGTTACCTTTAGGAAACTCAGAATTGCTTTAGATGACCCTAAATTGAAACCTGAAACAAAGATCCAACTTTTTCTTTAAAACATCACTGTTCCTCTGATGACTAAATGCCTACAAATCATAGAAATCCATGGTCTGAGAAGAATTTAAAGTTGCAGGACATTTAAAGGACAAGGGAGAGGTGAACACTGAATATGAGTTTACGGTCATTGATATTGAAGAAGAATCAGAAAAGTTCATATTATAAAGGATATGTATGATGGAAAAGAATGTGGGCAGTTGATGAAAAGTCCACATCTGCATTGATAATTATGTAATGTCAAGAAATCTACTGGAAAACGCCACACACTGAGTAGCCCTATAGAGGAATTATTGGAGATATGGAAAAATCTAACTCAGGATGAAAAGGCATGGATGAATTGTCATGATGGGTTGTGGGCATGTTTAGAGAGAGCAAATATAAAAATGAGATTGTTGACCCATTGAACTCTGAAGCATGCATACTTACTAGTATTCCATAAGTGTATGGAGACCAGCTCTGCTACTTTTCTTAGTCATGGTGTTGATCAAGCTAGCTATATCTTCTCTTCCACTATTCCTGGCTGTGACAATGTGAAGAAAGAAGTGGGACAGGATATAATATCTGTGGACTACGTCTAAAGGAATAGTGGAGGATGCCTGAAGCCCTTTCTTAACTAGGCTTCCATCAGCAGGAAAGGATGCGTATGATAATGCTTTGTCAAAGAGGAGGAATATAAGGGGGGGAGAAAGAGAGGAGGGGAAGAAAGAGGGGGAAAGGGATAAAATGGGGGAGGGAGAGGGGGAGGGAGGGGGAGGGGAGATGGAGAAGGAGGAGGAGGAGGGTAGGAGAGGGGAATGGGGGAGGAGAGAGAGGAGAAGGGGAAGCGGGAGGGAAGGGAGGGGGTAGGAGAAGGAAAAGGGGAGAAGGAGGAGGGGGGAGGGGGAGAAGAGGGGAGAGCACTGTAGTCATGGACTCCCCTGAAACTGTAAATAGAAAAAGAAAAGCAGACAGATGAAGAGTGAATGGTTTTCTAAGCATATTTATATATTATGGTGTTACAACAAAGACATCTTTAGTTGTGGCTATGTGGCAGGTTTAGCAGGGAGGGAGAGAGGGATTTGATGTATAATTTTTGTTCATTGACCCATTCTTGCTGAAACTCAGCATAAACACTATTTGCCACAGGAGAGTTAGATGTGAGGGTTGCCCAGAGGTGATCTACACTACATGCAATTGGAAAGGAAGGAACAAAAAAGGGGAAGGAACAGGGGTTAGGTAGCCAAGAAAATGCCAATAAAGAAAGGAAATGTTGAAGATTAGCAGCAAGGAAGGCTTTCAAAATGCAGTATTCTCTTAGGCCATTTTAAAGTTCTCCAAAATCATGATAACTTAATTCCTATGTCAATAAAGGTTTCACCTACTTTTAGGCCAATGGAAGAGAAAGGACAAGGCAAAAGTTATTTCCCCACAGGGCAAAATCCATGAATTTCATTCCTCAGGTTGACTGAACTGAGCAGAAACAAAAGAAAGAACTGGCCTGAAGCTGCTCAAATCTCAATTTCACCTTGATGAGCTGATGAAATGTGGAAAAATTGTGAATAATTTCTCTGTCTCCCCACCAGAGCTCACTGCAGGCTTACTACCTATTATTCCCTAAGCTCAATTTGCTTTCCATTCTTTCTCTCTCCTTGACTCTGTAAGAGATGCATACAATATTAGTTGCTCCATCTTGATGCTTGAATATCTTCCATTTGGCATGGCCTGGTTAGTTTGGGTCATTAAAGGTTGACATTAGCTTTCCCACTTTCTTTTCCTAACAATGGCCACATTTGTGCTTTTCATTCCCAGCTTGTTCTCCATTTCCAGCTTCCAGGGCAGTTTCTACTTAAGGTTAGAAGAAACTACTGATACGATAGTTTCCATGTAGTCCACATGAAAGGACCAGTTCATTTGCAGATATTATTTGCAGATAATTAACCTATCCCATAATAAGTTCATAACCTTACTCAAATATGAAAAAATTTTAGTCATTCAAAATTTCAGTGCTACTTTTAGTTTTACTTCAACAGACAAGATGATTATTTTTGAAAAGCACTTTTGATAAATCCAAAGAACGAAACAATGAGTGGGATTTGAAGGCACTATGAAACAGTTTTCAAAAGAAGTGCCACCAATTAACAATCTAGGCAAGATTGTTCCAATCACTAAGAATCAGAGAAAAGCAAATCAAAACTACCCTGAAGTTTCATCTCACATCTATTTTGTGAAATTGCCAAAGCTGAAAAAAATTTGTAATAGTTAATATTGGAAAGATTGTGGAAAGATGGTTTTGCACATAAGCTATTAGTGGATATATGAAATGGGACAACCATTTTGGAAGGTGATTCAGAATTGTGTTAAGATTTCAGTATTCATATATACCCCTTGACCAAGAAACCACATTGCTAGGCATATATTCTAGTAAAAGCAGAGACAGAAAAAAGGTCATAGGCTTCCTAAATAATCATGGTAACACTTTTTGTTGTACTTCAAAGAACTTCAAACATTTTCATTGATTGGAAAATAGATAAACAAGTTGTAGTATAGGAAAAATTGAAACATTGGAAGAATACACATAATTATAACAATATAAATGGAAAGAATAATGAATGTCATATTATTATAATGATCAAGCTGATTCCCTAAAAAGAGAAGAAGAAACTTTCTTTTATCTTTTATTAGCAGACTTGGTTTATTTGTTGATTAGTTTTAATGAACTTCCTGGGGGAGGGATATGTGAAAAAATTAAGGTGATATAAAAAATAAAAGATATGAATAAAATTATAAATGAAGCTATTTGTGACACATTATAATCTTTGAAAACTTAGTTTTCATGGCTCATAAAAATGCTAAAAGAGTTTGTTTCTTTATTTTGCTTATTTGTAAGCAACCAACCATTCTAGTATTTTGTTTTAAACATTTATTTCTATTTTTTTC
Organism: Macrotis lagotis; assembly: GCF_037893015.1. Lineage (NCBI taxonomy): Eukaryota > Metazoa > Chordata > Mammalia > Peramelemorphia > Peramelidae > Macrotis > Macrotis lagotis. Next base: position 451,351,063 of record NC_133666.1, on the reverse strand, counting down.
TCATATCACAGACATAACTAGGGAATAGTAAATCTCTCTCACTCCCTTACATAGTACCTCTTCTCCTCTTGTAACAAAGATGAACAGTTAAACCAGATAGAACAACCAAATCTGACAGCATGGATAACCTTTCGCCCTTGAGTTCATTCCTATGCCTCCTTTCAGGCAGGTGGGAACTACCTTTCATTACCTATTTTCTGAGAGGATCATTTGGTTCTCAGTTACTCAAAGCTCAGCTTCCTTTTAAGGATCTTATCATTTGCACTGTTGTGGTCATTGTATGTAATATTTTTCTGGTTCTACTTATTTTATTTTGAATCAATTCAATGTATCTACATTTTTCTACTTGAATTCTTTATGTTTGTCATTTCTAACTACACAATAATATCTCATTAATACTTGTACTGTACTTTTTTTTAAACCATTGAGAAATTAGTAGACATTTACTTTATTTCTTGTGCATTGAATGATCCTAATATGTTTTTGTTTGTTCTGCTTTTGCCCTTGGCCAAAAAGTGAGCCAGTCTCTTCACATGGACAACAAAGTATCAGTAAAATATGTTTGGGAGCCAAGGATTTAGGTTATAGTTAAATAAAAAAGCAAAGTTAATACTTTTGGAAATATATTTTAAAGAACAGTAACCCAGGTAGGAATTGACATTCCTACTTTAAATCTCTGTGTTGCCAGAAGATTGAAAGCTGTTTCTTTGCCAAATGTAGTCAGGATTTGCCCATAGAGAAACCTCTAAGGATGATGCCAGTACATTCAAGCTGTCATTTCTCTTTCCACAGTCCCATTTTTACTTCTCCCCCCTTTTCCTTGCATATCCCAACCGATTTTTATCCTAGTTATAATTATTGTACATATATACACCCCAATTTATAAAAGGGATAAATGGGAATTGATGGAATTCAGGGTATCTTGAACCTCTTAGTTCTTATTCATGCAGTCTGATATCCATTACATTGAAGAAAATAGTGTTAAGATAACTTGACAACCTCATCAGTATGATTCCTACAATGATTGCCAATATTTAAATATTGCTTTAAAGAGTCCTTTTGCATGCATTAGTTCAATTGACCATTAGATAATTATTAAGCCCCTACCTTGTGGCAGACACCAATAAGTGCTGGGGATACAAAAAGAGGCAAAAGACAGTCCAAGTCCTCAGAGAACTCTCAATCACAACTCTGTAAAGTGCTTTAAATATTACTATTTTAAGAATTTAAGTATTATTATCCCCATTTTACAGAAGACAAAACAGAGAGAGGTTTGGTGATTTGTTCAGAAATGCCTAGTTGGGAATATTATGAGATATTATTTGAAGTCAACTCCTCCACCCTTTCCCCAATCTATAGTCATCTTTTTTCACAAAAAGTATCATAGTTACATCCCCCCACCCTTGTCTTACATATATTGGAATTTCTGCCAGAGGCTTCCCTTATGAACATTCTCTGCACATGTTTATTGAATACAAAAGTCTGTTTTACCTTGTGTAGGCAATAGGATTGTCACCTGTAACCCCCATCAAAGTCAACAGCCTTTGTGGTTAGTTATCTCATGTACATTTGCTTTTTTCCAGTTAGATTACAAATTCCTGGAGGATATAACCATGTATTTTTTCCTTTGTCTACTTCCTACAAATACTATCACAAAACCTAACTCCAAAGATATTTAAATGATATTTATTTGAATATAGACGGGGGGGGGGTCTCTCTAGTTCACACTTCTACTTAAAATTAACAACTAATAGCTCATAAATATATAGCCTTTTACTGTTAAAACAATTTACATACATTATTGAATCTTCATATTAATCCTCTGAATGAATGAAAAAGCATTTAATTGCTTGATGGCAAAGCTTGGTGAATTTGATAGTCCAAAGTATTATTACATTAATTTTATAAATGATGAAACAGAGGCTCAGAAAAGTCATGCTACTGGTCACCCTAGTAGACTGTCACTGATTGTAGCAAAGCTTGGATGAAAACCCAGTTTTCTTAATATTAAGTCCAGTGTCTTTTTACTCTGATTCACAAAAGTGGTGCCATGGTTAAGAGTATTAATTTTGAAGTATGTTGTTGTTGAGTCATTTGAAACACTTCATGATTCCATGGCTTGCTGTTTCCTTCTCTAGCTCATTTTACAGATAAGAAACTGAGGCAAACAAGGTTAAATGATTTGATTAGGTCCCACAGCTACAAAATTTCTCATTTACATGGAGATAAGTCTTGCTGGTTTCAAATCCAGTGCTCTATCCATAGCATTACCTACTTGCCCCTGAAGTGAGAGGATATCCATCAAATCTTACCTCAAATGTTTACTAGGCATGTGATTTCAGGCAAGATAATTAATTACTGCAGACTTCAGTTTGATCCTCTGTAAAATAAGAAGGTTGGATCATATGGTCTTTGGGTTCCCTTCCAGCTTTATATTTATGTTGCTACAATACCTACAGACATAGAGTTATAATTCTATGAACCAACTTCTTACTTGTATACCTGAATAGGCAAGGCTATAAATCTGTCAACGGAAGATGGATGTCTGAACAGTGGATATTTGTAATAAAGGTTGATCTGATAGGAAGCCTTTTAATTTTAGAGTATCTGCTTGAGAACTGGCTGTCAGTCTTATACACTGTACCTCTACAGCTCTTTGCCTCTTTAGAAAGTGTTCTTTTCACAAGATTGAACATGATGCTAAATCTTGCTTCTTATTCCTCCATCTTGTGCTTCCTTCACTGCTCAGGAAAAGGGAAGAAAGGCATAGGTTTTAAAGCTCAATTCTAGATCTGTCTAGTTTTTAGACTTAATACTAGATTTCCTTTCTGCTACTAAGATGAAGAACTAAAAATAATTTTGGAGACCAAATCCACAAATCCCCTCTCCAAAATATTAATAACTAAAAAGAATTAAAGAATAAATAAATAAATAACAACACATATACACACACAAATCCAAACCAAAAAATCACCAGATTTTCTGTTTTCATTAGATTATTTACACCACTAATGAAGCGAGTGTTAAGCACCAGGCTAAATTCCCACTACTTTTAGCACAATTTGAAGTGTTTGAAAAGAGGTGTGTCTGTCAAATGCTAATAACTTAAAATTATTTTCACTTTAAAACTGAAAGGAAGGGGGCAAAATATACCTACCTACCCCTTTAAGAAACAAGTATCTTTTGTCTTTCTTTGGATCTATAGCTTAGTATAGTGTCTGGCACATAGTAGGTACTTTAAGAATGTTTATTTATTGGCAGGCAATCAAGCCTTGAATCCCTTAAATTTTCGGTCTTTCTCTTCATAAAATTGAAGAGAGCCATGGGAAAGGAAAGTAGTTTGCAGAGTTTGTCTTCATGAGCTGGGTTCTTAGAAGTGGGTAAAGAAGCTTTGCTCCCAGGATTTTGTGATTAAGGTTTCATTATAGTTCTTCTGAAGAAAATATTAGGTATTTTTCAAGCATTGTAACCTTGACCTAACACAGTAAAGAGGAATCAGCTTTATATTGTCTCCATGATGACTATTAGGGTACCCTAGAATGCCCTTCCTCTTGTCTAGCAGGGTTTAGATTTGGGAAGGGAAAGGAGAATCCTGGGGATCCTAGATTATTCCACTCATTTAAGTGAAAACTGAAACAATAGCTATTGTTGGCTATTGGAAGTTTATTGTCTATAATTTGCTGGTATTTTTCTTTTCTTTTCTTTTTAAAGTGCTTATGATGTTGTGTGTGTGTGTGTATTTACTCTTCTCTCTATGTAACTTTCCATGTAACAAAGCAAAACAGTTAAATAAAAACAAATGAGAAAAATGATCATGGAGGTTTGTGACAGTACATACACTTTTTAGTAGTTATAGTCACCCTTCATCAGCCACTCTTCATTAACTATCCTTCATGACCAAGATTGGATTACTTTGATAATGAAGGACAAAACAACAACATGACCAAGATTAGTCATTGAAATTCATTTGAGTTCAGCTACCTTTAGTGTTTTTAAAATTTGGGTTATTATAGCTACTGTGTATAGTATTCTCCTAGATCTACTTTCTTTATTTTGTACATGTTCAAAAAAGTTCTCATATTTTCAGATTTCCTTGAATTTTTAACAATGCAAAAATACTTATTTTTAAGTCATTCCCATATGTATCAAGCCATTTCCCAATTGATGGGCACTCACTTTGCTTCCACTTATTTTCCATTATAAAAGTAATAGTAGTATCATTAATTATTATATATTATTAATCATTGCTAATTATATTACCATTACCAAAATGATATTATAATCATTTTGTTATAAACACATATACGTATACACATGTCCATAGTGGTATAAACTGGGTCAGGGAATCTGACCAGAATTGTATCAATTGGATAATATCAAATCAATCTAACCAGAATTAGACAAATAAATCACAAATTATGCAGAATTCCAAATTGTTTTCCCTGAAGAGCTAGACCAATTTATAGCTCTATTGACATACAATCAATCCCTTAGTCCTTCTGACAATGAACAACTTTTAATAACTTTGACAATTTTCTGAGTGTGAGGTAAAAATCTCAGCTGTTTCATGTTGTATTTCTCTCATTGAAAATTTTTTAAAAAGTCATTGCTTACCATTTGCATTTCCTTGCTTGCTATTTCTCAAAGGAAAAAAAAAGAGATTTTTTACTTTTTTAAAATAAATGTGGTATTAAAGCATCTTGAGTAAGGCTTCCAGTCTGAAATTGATTTTTTATGTAGGATTTATGAGAGAGCAAGCAAGAATGCATTTTGATAGGTATCATTGGAGGTGGGACCCAGATTAGTGAGATCACAAATAATGGTAGTTAGACGGTATAGTGGATAGAGCACCAATCCTGGAGTCAGAAGGACCAGAGTTCAAATTTGACGGCAGACTTGCTAGTTGTGTGACCTTGTGCAATTCTGATTGCCTCATTTCCAGGGTCATCTTCAATCATCGTGATTCATATTTGACCACTGGACCCAGATGACTCTGGAGGAGAAAGTGAGACTGATGACTCAGTGTAGCAACTCCTTCTTTCAAATCCAGTTCATTTGCTTGTCATGGTATTATTTTTCCTTGAGGAAGAAGAACAAATAAAAATGACTAGTATATTTATAGAGTCATAAATACAAAGTACTTTACACATATTATATTATTTAATTCTCATAACAATCTTGGGAGATAGGTGTTATTCTTACCTCCATTTTACAGTTGAAAAATAGGAGGCCAACAAAAGTTAAGTGACTTCCTGAGCTACACTTAATCAATAAGTGTCTGAGATTATATTTAAACTCAAGTCTTCTTGTTTCTAAATCAGATGCCACCTAGCTGCCTCAACTCATCTGTTGAAATACTGAATTATACGGGGTGCTAGGTGGCATAGTGGATAAAGCACCGGCCTTGGAGTCAGGAGTACCTGGGTTCAAATCCGGTCTCAGACACTTAATAATTACCTAGCTGTGTGCCCTTGGGCAAGCCACTTAATCCCATTTGCCTTACAAAAACCTAAAAAAAAAAAGAAATACTGAATTATAAGTGCATAGGGGTCTCCTTGAAATTGCTTCATATCCCAAACCTGATAGGTCAGATGGTACTGGTCTAGCTCAGAAAAATACCTGGTTGGATTCCACCTAGGTATATGCAGAACTTTCCTTTTATAGGATCAATCAGTCAATAAATATTTATTAAGCATCTACTATGTGCATAGTAGGCAGTGTCAAGATTGCAAAAAGAGGCAAGAGACAGTTTCTATCCTCAGGAAGCTTATAATCTAATGGAGGAGACTGCACATAAATGTATTCCAAGCAACATATATGATAATAATTAATGTTATTAATGATCAATGATGGGCTATAGGCTGCAGAGACCTTTTGTAATGACAGGGACAACTGATGCAGACTTTGACAACGATGAAGAATTTCATTCTCTGTAATGGTGTTGACTGCTGTTCACCAGGTTCAACAACCCCAGATTGTACTGTCACCATCTTAAATGGTTTCAAGTACTGTCTCTCATTGTCTATGGCCCCCACCCCCTGTGGAGGGAGGGGGTAGGGAGAAGGGAAATCTTCCTTTTTGGAACCTCAAAACTCAAGCTTATGTCTCAGATGGAATGCAGGCTTCTCTACAAGGACAAGACCCCTCCAAAAACTTATTCTAGAACTAAAGGGTCCCCAATGCCTTTTTCCTGGTTCAAGGAGGAAGGGGGTGGTATTGGGCAATGACTAAGTTTTTCAATAGGTTATTGATTGGGAAGCTTTGTGGTTCAATTAGTTAAGAGAAAGGAGGAAGAAGATTTTTTTCTGGGACTGGGAAATTTAGATTTTGTCTTTCAAATTAAGCCTGTGCCTATGGTTAATATTTTGGTGTGTTATGTGTGTATATGTGTATATGTATATTTAAACATCTATAGGACATTTTATATCTCTCCACTGGCCTGGAGAGGTGGGAAAATGTTTCTATCTTTTGAGATCTGGTATTGGCTAGGGTAGCAATCTCAGCTTGGTAAATGTGATACAAGAGAGTTGTTTCTGTGTTTGTGTTAGTGTCTAAACTTCTGTGTGTGTGTGTGTGTGTGTGTGTGTGTGTGTGTGTGTGTGTGTGTGTGTGTAATTCAGATCTAAAATAGTTAAATGTTACTCCTTTTAGTTTGGTTTTTGAATTTGATTGCTTTGAAAGGTTTTTTGTTGGCAAAAGAAAAACTTTGTAATCTTTGTAAATTGGGGTTAAAATGTATTTCAAGGAATTTAGGAATATTGGTTTTTACCATTGACATTTGTTTATTTTTGAACTTTTGTTAACAATTTATGTGGTATTCATTATGTAATAATTTTGTTTCAAAGGAAAAACAAGAAGGGGGATATGTTAGGGACTGTTGTATATGGGAGGAGCACTGTAATTATCTTCACCTGGTATCCTTGAGCACCAGAGCCTTATCTTAGTAAGAGACATGGGAGTGGATTAAGGGACTGGGAAGGTTCAGTAAATGGAGACCTTAGTGTAAAGGGAGAACTTGTCTTCCTTGTCTCCCATTTCCCCACCCCACCCCCAACATTTGCTTGGGAAAGATTGAGGGAGTCTAGAACTGGGACTCAACAGAATGATAAGGTCAAAAATAAGATTATAAGGGATTAAGAAGGAATCTATATATGTCTGACTAGTGATTTCACCAACCCTTTCTCCCCCCTACAAATATCATGTACTCCATATCCTGGTGGCTGGTATTCATAGCCCCCAAGCTATTCCTCCTTTTTCTTTTTAGGGAGTTCAAGTTGAGACTCACAGTCTACCTTTCTGTTCTAAACCCTGACCCTATATTTGGTGACCTCAGTTTACACACAGATATTATTAAAAATATCATCTTTCCAGTATATCATCCTTGACTCCTATGATACACATTGTCATCTGTCTCAGTCCCATATAGGGATAGTCATATTATATTATCAACATCACATTTAAAGAGTTCTATCTCCACAACAATAACTGTGAACTTCTTCTCTCTGACTATAACTTTTTCTTGTTCCAGCTCTTATCTCACTTTCCTCACTTTAAAATCTAAACTTTTAGTTAACCCATTCAGGTTAACTAACTTAGGTTTATATTGTCCTAAAAACTTGAATCCTGGGGCAGCTAGGTGGCACAGTGGACAGAGCACTGACCCTGGAGTCAGGAGGACCTGAGTTCAAATCTGACCTCAGACACTTAATAATTACCTAGCTGTGTGGCCTTGGGCAAGCCACTTAACTCCATTTGCCTTGAAAAAATCTAAAAAAGCAAAACAAAACAAAAACTTGAATCCTTGCCCCACTGAACTTTTTCCCTCATTGGCATCCCAGACTCCAACTCTGGATTTCCCTACACATTTGCCTTTTTCACTCCTGTTGTTAAAGCTGCTAGAATGAATCACACAACCTAGATAAGTGGGTCTTAAAAATTTATGTTTTTTAATTTCAATTGGACCCTTACTGCTGCATGATAATGGTTTTAGTTTTTGCTGATCAACTCTATCAACTTTATAAGCCCCACAATAGTTGTTCTCTTCTATTGTTAAGCCACCTACACCAATCCTTTATCCTTTTCTCTTAGCAGAGGACATCATCTTATATTTCACCCCCCCCCAAAAAAAATTGAAGTCAATTGTCTCCCATTGTTCCAAACTACAAATTACCTCAACATCATCATCCATTATGATTTCTCTGTCATCACATTCAACTGAGATCAATTATAACATTGAACCAATGTAAAGACTAACAGAATGCCTTCTGTGGGGGGGTGGGGGGAAGGAAGCAAGAATGGGGGTAATTTGTAAAACTCAAAATAAATAAAATCTTTCTTAAAAAAATCATCATCCATTCTTTTCTCTTTGCTTCAGTTTCAGAGGATGAGTTGGAGTCTTTCTCTTTGCCAATTCTAGATTGTTTTATAATCTATATTTCACCCCTTCTCATTTCTTCCAGAACAGCTTTTCTTCTCTATAATGCCTGAGAACATTGATCATCTTTCTCTGTAGGATATGCTCTAATCCCTGAATTTTTGTGATGCTATTCTGTTATGTTTCCTATTAATACCTCAATTTCCTTTGAAAGATCACCATCCATAGCTGACTTCCTCTATGTGAGTCTGCCCCAAGCTCTGTGATGGGATCTCTTCTCTACTCTTTCTACACTCTGGTAATCTCAGCTCTGATTGATTCATGGTCTTTATACAGTTGACTCCCACATCTATATACCCAATTCTCATCTCTTTCTTGAGTTCCAGAACCAGCTAGACATCACAATTTGTGTTTCTTAGATGTTTCAAACTCAACATACAGATGAACTCTCCCCCCTCCTTCATCTTCCTCTATACTTTTTTCTATTGAGAGCACTATCATTCTTCTAGTTATTCAGGTTCTAAACCTAGGGTTCATCCTCTGCTCCTTATTCACACTCTCCCTAGGTCAATATCTAATCAATCACATTATAATTACACTACTGTCTCTTCAGTTCAGGGCCTCATTGTCTCTCAGTTGGAATATTGTAATTTGTCTCTATTTTTTTTTAGTTTATTTTTTTTTGTTTTGCTAGGCAATGGGGTTAAGTGACTTGCCCAAGATCACACAGCTAGGTAATTATTAAGTGTCTGAGGCTGGATTTGAACTCCTGACTGTGCTCTATTCACTGAACCATCTAGCTGCCCCTGTAATTTGTCTCTTTGCCTTTAATTTCTTCCATCTCAAATCTGCCCTCCACAGAGATAACAAATACACATTACTAAAATACGAATTTGGTTCCTCTGCTCAAGTCCATGACTACCCATTGACTGGTTCAAGAATAAAATACAAACTCTTCTCTTAGGCATTTAAAGTCCTTCTTAGTATAGCTCTAGAGATCCTTTCAGGGTACTGTTACTCCCTTTCCAACACACTATATCACTCCTAAACTGACTTGTTTGCTTTTCCTCTTGGCAGCATTCAATCTTTCATCTCAGTGACTTTCACAGATTTTCCATGCTTGAATGTTCTTTTCTCTTCTTTACCTCTTGGAACTTCTAGTTTTCTTCAAGACTCAACTCAGATGTTACCTTTTTCCAAGAAAGCTTTGCTAATGTCTTCATCTGTTAATTTCAAGCACAAATAATTTTGATTTTTTTTTCATTTATAATGGTTACTTATTTATCTGTGAGCATGTATCCCTCCAGTAGAATTTAACATCCTTGAGGGCAAGAACTTCCTCAATTTTATATCTGTATTCCCAGCACCTAGTACAGTGCTGGCTTTTAATTGATCCTTGTTGATTGATCAATTGCTTTCCAAAGTTTTTTCCTTGGTTCCTACACATTTAATCTTAGTTCATCTTAGTCCTTTTCCTCCCATTCTCTACTTCTGCACTGCAGCTTCCCTCCCTTCTGCTTTCATACATGTTGGCAGCAGGATGCTTCTGAGGAAAGCATAAACACATCCCAATGTAATGCTCTTAATGGGAAAGACTGGGGGTGAGCTCTGAAGGGGGAGGGGGACCCCAGCTGGTGATCAGCCCATGCCCTGGAGCATGAGTGTTGATAGTCCTTTTAATTTTCTCCCAGCTAGCATCCCCACAGATGCCATTTTAATTCATACATTATAAACCTTTCATCTTTAGATCTTCCAACTGTACTCCTTGCTTATAAAACCATGCCTAAGAACAGCATCCACCTTGAAATAGGAAAATGGTATTCAGTCCTCATTGCAGCCTTAATAGTCAGAACTGATTATCTCCAAATCCACCCTGACATGTGCCACTCAAACATGAGTGCCAGTTCCAACCTGTCCCTACTGCCCGCCAGTACTGCACATCAGAGAGCCTGGGAAGAATGTCTCAGTTTTTTGCAAAAGTTTCCACGTCGATAAAGATGTCTGCCTAGCCCCCTAGCACTTCGAGTCCCTGTCTCAGTCTATTAGCCATTTTCTTCCCCATGGTTGAGAGGAGGTGGCAATGCTAACCATATTCATCAGGTTATCCTTTTAAATGTCAAGTCTCCCTTCCTTGGTGCTAAGAGGAACATTGGAAATGTATTAGGAGAGGATGTGGAAGGCGGAGGTTCTGTTAAGGTTAGAGAAATCCTGACTGAGTTGTGGCAAGAAAACAGCTTGTTAAACACCAGCTGAGGCAGAAGGTTTCGTCTCATTGGAACTCTGCTTATTCTATGCTTGAACAGCTCTTGGAACAGCAGGAACCTGGGCATGTCTATGTATACAAAAGACAGGCATGGTAGATGTTAAACTGGCATTCATTTATTGGAATCCATTTTGGGTACTTTTCTTATTTCTCTCCTGGGAAGTCATTGTTGGTGGCATCTTTGAGTTAGATACAGTCATATTTCAGATACTTACTCCTTCTTGCTTAGAGCAAAGATAAGCCAAATTTGAAAATAAAGAAGATGTTCTCGCTGCATCACTAACGAAAAGCATTTTTTTCTTATTGCACAAAAAAGATTTTTTTTTTTGACTGAGAAAAATACCATATGTGCTTGATCCACATTTCAAAGGGTAGAGGGAAACCACAGGATGCATACATCAGGCTCTGGAAGGGGATTGCTGTAAACAAATTAAAACAGGCCATGTCTACCTCCCCTACATTTTGTTCCTCTTCTTGTGTAAGCTATTGATTGATATACCTCAGGGAAGAGATTCTTCTGACTCAGACACTAAGCAAGTTCCTAAAGAAAATATCAGCTTTAAAAAGGGAATAGAGGAAATAGCAGTAGCAGCAGAAATCGCTAATCTTTCATTTATAAGAGCTACTGAACATCTGGATAGCATGAGGCTCCTTTAACCCCCTGAGTGCAGGAACAAATGAGCACCAAAGGGCAGCCCATGCTAATGTGGTGCCATTAATTTGGATACAATGGAAAGCCCCAAGACAAACCTACCATATTTAAGGCTTTGCTCTGTATCTGGAGCCATAGACCCTTAGAGACATGGGTTCATGAGGCAAGTAGAGGCTTTAGGAACTCAAGGATCATGTCTGCAGCTTTAAAGCAGTGGTCTCACTAATGTGGGCTCTAGTGAAAGAGAAAAATCACGCCTCCCAGGGAAAATGATAAAAGACACAGGAAGGAAGCGAAGCATTGCCTAGAACCAACACTACCTTCTCTGCCCCAGCTTTTGTGGAGTTTTAAAGAAAATGTCAGGATCTTGCAAAAAAAAAAAAAAAGATTAAGAATGACACTACCTGGAATGATTCACAGGAAAGCCAGTTCATGTAGGAGCATGAGGCTTACCTTTCAGGACAAGCTGAAAGTGGTCACAATTTTAGGGTGGGTAAAAAATAAAGCATACTTTAAGCACCTGCTATGTGCTATATGTTAAAAATATTGGCTTATTAGATCTTCACAACAACCTTATTAAATCCTCATTAAACCCTCATTGTATAGATGAGAAAAGTGAAGCAGGCAGGTTGAATGACTTGCTCAGGCTCGTATAGCTAGTAAGGACTGAGGTCAATTTTGAATTCAGGTCTTCCTGATTCCAGGTCCTGTGCTTAATTCATGCAGGAGCTGAAACATTTGGCCCACGGCAGCCAGTGAAATCATTTGGTCTGGTACTGCCAAGGCAACCAGCAGGTAGGACTCGAAATCCACCAAATCTAGGAGCTTTTTAGGGGTGAATTAATTAATTGACCAAATATAGCAGACATTTTAAAATTTTAACCCCTGGCAGAAACAAAAAGGTTCCCCACTCCTGCATTATTGATACCTAGCTGTCTCTATTTCACAGCATTAGTTTGAGGGATATTATCCAATGTTCTATTTTTAAAAGACCTTTTAAAGACTATCTTTTAATATGGAGGGGTGGGTGGGTTGTGATCACCCTTCCTCTCTTCTTATTTTTGCATTCTCTTGAGGTAAATTAAAGAGGCAGAGGTTGGTGGTATGGGGAAACTATGAGAAGGATGCCTATACTTCAATGTCAACAAAAGACTTAATAATGGTTGATGTAACACTGGAATCTCTCTCCCCCCCTCTTTTTCTCTTTGAATTTAAAACATTTAAACTTAGCTATGTAGGGCAGACATTTTCCACAATATCTTTTGACACATCCCTTTTGTTTATTAAAAACCGAAAGCTGATTTTATACTAAAACAATGGTAGGTCCCTATTCTGTCTTGAACACTTCATCTTGCAACTCTGACTCTGGCTGAGTAGAGGGACAAGTCTATTATTAATAGAATAATAGAATTAGAACTGAAAAAGACTTTGGAGTTCATCGAGTTCAATTTCCTCATTTTACAGATGAAGAAAGTGATGTACAGAGAGAATTAAGTGACTTGCTTGGGTCATATAGATTCTAAGTACCTAAGAATGAGATTTGTACCCAGCTCTTCCTGATTCAGTGCCCCATTTATTATACCAGGCTAACTCTTAATTTATTTATTTAGATGTCATTTATATATGACAAACACAAGACTTTTTAAACCTTTTAAGCTTCCCTCCTCTCATTTTTCCCTTTCAAATTTAAGACAGAGTTTAAAAGAAAAAAAATTTGTAAAGAAATGTCAAAAGATGTGTCAGGTATCCCAGGGGGAAAAAGTAATCCTTAAATCATGCACTTAGTTAATTCCATTCCGAATCTTTTATTTGTACTATTAGTCTTGAGACCATACTAGACTACTAAATTGTCCCATAGAGCAGAGAATTATGTCTATGTGCACTTGGGGAAATCATGATTTCTATAAGAAATAAATATATAATCTATAATTCTCCATGTCTGCAAAATGGGAGTGGTTAATTGAACAGGACTTGAAAAGATATTGGCTCCAGGACCCTGTGGGAAGTAGGAGTGTGTGGGTATAATAGTAGGTAGTATGTTTTGAGGGTGGGGAGTTGGGGGATATTGCACAGGAAGGAAAGAGGAATTCTTGCCCCGGCATATAGGAGACAGCAATAGTAACTTGGATAAAAAGAACTTTAGAGAGTAGAAACCTCTGGGAAGCTTAACAATAAACAAACAAACAAACAAACAAACCCTGAGTTACTCTCTTAGGTAAGGTCAACAGTAAAAAAATCCAAAGCTCCTTTGAGATGAAGAATTTGAAAATCAATTAGGCTCAAATTCCCCAGAAATCTTTCCTCCCTGAATTAGTATAAATATACACCAATTCCTAGGTCCATGTTCCTTTTCCTTATCCCCATCATCTGGATCTGCTAGATACAGATAAAAACCCCACCAGGAATGGGAGAGGGTGCACCATTCCCTCTATGGGATGCCCATTCTGATAGGGTACCATTCTACCTGGGGCAGTAGTAGGGGCCAGTTTCCTTCCTTCTCCCTGACTGTGTTGTTTTGTGAACACTTCCCTTCAACAAAGTTAGCTTGCTTTACCTCTTTTGTTGTGAGATCCAGGTTTCCTTGTTTGGGACTCTTGGATTTCCAAACCTCACTAAATCTGTGTTAAGGCAATAGGGAAATTCCAAATAGGAGATATTTAAATAACCAACTTTTTTTATGGTTTATTGAGTGCTTTACATGTATCATGTCATTTGATACCCCATTCTGGTGATGATTTGTTTTCTTTTTTTGTTTTTGTTTTTTTTTTTTAGGTTTTTGCAAGGCAAACAGGGTTAAGTGGCTTGCCCAAGGCCACACAACTAGGTAATTATTAAGTGTCTGAGACTGGATTTGAACCCAGGTACTCCTGACTTCAAGGCCGGTGCTTTATCCACTATGCCACCTAGCTGCCCCTTGTCATTTGTTTTCAAAGAAGGCCATGACATCAGGGAGGTGATGCCATGACAAGCACATGAACTGGATTTGAGTGAGGGGATGCTGTGCTAAATCACCAGCCTCATTTTCTCCCTCTGAGACATTTGGCTCTAGTGGCCGAATATGAATCAGAACACCTGGAGATAGCCCTGGGTGTAAGATAATCAGGATTAAGTGATTTACCTATGGTCACATAGCTATTAAGTGTTTGAGACTTAATTTGAACTCAGGTCCTCCTGACTTCAGGATCAGCGCTCTACCCAGTGCACCATATAGCAGCCCCTTTTTACAGAAAAGAAAGTTTTATCTCAGAGAAGTGAGATGACTGCCTCATGATTACAACAACTCAAACTCAAGATTTCTGACTGCATGATTCTTTTCATAATGCCTCAGGATCATTGGGGCACAAGGGGCAAAACATCTTTATGGGGCAATACAATTGTGGATCTGGCAGCAACTTTCCAACAATGATGCTTGGTAATAAATGATGTCAGTAGGATGGAATAAATTTGAACAGTCACCAACAAGCTGATCCTTAAAAACATTGACAGTTGCTGCTGAAATATTGGGTGCTGTCCAACAACTTACAGTCAGTGAAATGTATTATTCACTTAAAGGCAATTTTAAAAGTCATTCAGTGGAAGTCCCACCCTCATATGTTAAAACTTAAGTTTTGAATGACCCAGACCATTTCAGCTAAATCTCAAAACCAGCATCAGCATAAGCAGACTAATATCTAACTTGTAAAAATTAACATTAATAAGGGCTTTCATTTTGGCTTCTTTCCCTTGGTAGTTAAAAAAATGCAAATAAATGGGGGAAAAGTAGCAGATTTTTTTCCATTTTTGTTATTCTATTATTCTTACCTTTTTTTTTCAATTTTGGCCAGTGTTTCCATCTGCCCTTAATCAGATCTGATGATAATGGATGTTCTCAACATCACATACATATAACTTCATTTCTTCCATTTTTGCCTTATCTTGAATTTTTTGACTCTTCAGGGTCCTCACTTACTCACTGCCCTTCTGAGAGGCAAGCCAACCTGTCCTGTGGGCATGAGTGGTCATGATTTAAATAATTCCGAGTACTCAGTTCTCCACGGGGAGCACAGTTTTCTGCCTTGTAGCATCCCTAGCCATCTGGGCTGGGAAACAGAGACTGTCATGGCACAAGAATAACCTTGAATGGGTCTTTCACAACTTCTCCTTAAGGAACCTCCATACCCAGTACCTCCAAAGGGAATATCAGGAGCCTGGCAACCCATGACTGTCTTTAATCTCCTAGTCCTTTCACATTCTGATTCTTCAGCCTCTCTACAAGTGCTCTCTTTCAGAAAAACAAGACCTGGTCAGAATGCAATCACTTAAAGTGATTTCCACTTCAAAATATTTATACTTCTTTATGCTTTGTTGGATTGTGTCCTCATTGGTTCAGCTATTTCCTTCACAGGTGCAGCTCATGACCCCTACTGTTTTCTCATCCTGAAACAATCTTATTTGAGACAACCTAAGAACTGTATGCTTCTTAGCACTTTATTCCTTTTTTCTTTCTGCTTTCACTGAGGGAATGGAAGGGGACCCACAAAATTGAAGGCAATTTAAAAATATTTTAATTTATTTCATGGGTCATCATAGGCAAAACAAACCTTAAAAAGTAATCTTAATCACACAGTAGCTAATCTTTTGGTACTGGACTTCTCTTTCTAGGCTAGACCTTATACAGCAGATATAGTGTGTCACCAGATTTTGAAACCTTTCAAGTTTGGTAGGAGGTTACAGAGTTTATACTCAATTGGCAAAGTGACTAAGGGGCATCTCCAGGCCTTGAGAAGAACCATAGTAGAGATTTTGTGGAGATTGTCTTCCTTACTGAAGAAAAATAAATGTGGAGCATCTAATAGTGTAAAACTTGGATCTAACTCCAAAGGGAAAAAGAGTCACAGATTGTAGAAAGAATAGGATTTGCCTTACGGAAAGGAATGACTCTGGGTTGCCCTGCTCAACAGGGAACTCTAGTTCTTTCCTGTCTTCTCATAAATCCTCTTTTCTACCTTTATTAGTAAATTTCTCTTTCTATTCTCCATCCTGAAGCAATTAAATACATCAAGTATATTCCAAAAAAGACAGCAAAACATTGTTTAAAATCCTTTTCTGACAGCTCTTCAATTGCTTGAGCTATATTTATAGGTAACTTGGGATCTTTATGATGGTAAAAATTAGTAGTCAATAATAAGTACATGGACATGTTAGTAAAGAGAAATAGGAACAAGATAAAGATGACAAGCAAATTAGCAAGAGACGGGGGGCTGGTGGTACAACTAGGTGGTATAGTGCATAGAGCACTGGTCCTGAAGTCAGTAGGATCCAAGTTCAAATCTAGCCCCAGATGCTTGGCATTTACTAGCTATGTGACCCTGGGCAAGTCACTCAGCATCATTTGCAGAGAGAATTTCCTTACATGTTTATTGCTAGGAATTTCTTCAAAGCCCTCTTTTATTAGTTCAAAGGAACTGGTATTTCATTGATGAGGGAACTCCTTCCAAAGGAGATAGTTTGCAGTTGTTTAAGGCAGTCCACAAGTCCTAAGGAGTTTCAGGGGCTGAGTGACTTTGCCTAGTCACTCTCAACTCATCAGTGTTAGAACTAAAATTTGATTTCTTTTGATTTCAAGTCCACAAATGCCTTCCACTGTGAAAGGTTATCCCTAACAATCATTGGTAATCTTTACTCTCCTCTTCCCTTTGAAAAAACAACCCCACAGCTCCTAGAAATTTGTTTTTCATTATTGTTCTTTTGTTTTCAAGAAGTGGGTGACAGTGGTCCCTGAAATATGATAACTGCTAATATGTATGTAATATTTACTCTGTGCTGATATTGTGATAAGAGTTTTACAAATAATGTCATTTGATACTCATAAAAACCCTGGGAGATAGGCAGTTAATGAATATCTGAAGCTGTCCCAGTGTTCCAACCACTTCACTATCTAGCTGCCCTTAGCTGAAAGGGAGGAAAGGGTAATAGGACTTTCCCTGTCATAACCAATCAGAGCCTTTCCCAGACCAAGGACAGTCACCCTCAGCATTTGACCTCCCCAGTCTATGTAAGAGTTCTAGGTTTCCTATAGTCTAAAGGAGATTTCTTTTATCTGTTCCAGATGGAGTCAATTCACCAATAAAAGCTAAGTGGACTAATGGCAAAAAAGTACTTGGTGCACCAATCAAGTAGGCCAAAAGTCAAAGCTGTTTAAGATATATGTTAATCTTCTTGTGTGTCTGGGCCTTAGAGTAATTAATGACTGCTATAGGGAAATTTCTCATTACAAAACCTCAGTCTTTCTCTTTCCTTTACAAATAGATTCATTTTCTCTTTGACAGTGAAAGTTTCAAAATGGCCTTGGTGAAAGAATTTGTTTCTGAGATTTGAGTTCAGTGAAAACATGAAAACCAATCAACAAAGACCTGTGAGTATGGAAACTTCCACCACCAATGCAGTTAACAACTTGGTAATAATTTATCAGCAGAGCAGGGATTCTTAACCTGGAAGTCTGTGAACTTGAGTGGGGGGAAGATGTGGGGGTTTCCTTCATAATCCTATATATTTCATTTTATGCATTTAAAAACATTATTCTAAGAAGTGGTATGTACTTGCCAAAGAGATACTCATGACACAAAAGAATGTTAAGACTCTATCTTAGAAAGTTTTATGTTTAAAAGACTTATGATGGAAAATACTGTACATATTCAGAGAAGGAATTGTGGAGTTTAAATGGAGATCAAAATATTATTTTCAATTTTTAAAAGTTGTCTCTTGTAATATGTCATTCTTTCCCCTCTATTGTTTTCTTTCTTCTTTTTGGATTTGATTTTTCTCTTTTAACATGATCAATATGGATCTATTGTACAGTATGTTTATAAATGTAGAGCCTATATCAGATTGCTTTCTGTCAGGATAGGGAAGGGAGAGAAGGAGAAAAATATAAAACTCAAAACCTTTGCAAAAAAGGATTGTTATGTAGTTGGAAAAAATTTAAAATAATAAAAAATAGAAAGTTTTATGAAGCTCAGAGGTTGAGACTTGCCCATAGTTCTAAAGCAAGTGTCAGAGGCAGAATTTGAATCTAGATCTTCCTGACTCTCAATCCAGAATTTGAGCCTCTTTCCATGATGCCTATACTTTACCCATTACACTTATCCACTTATTAGATATAGATCCTAGAAAATTCTGATTGAGTTACGTTGTCTGGTTTCTTATTGGGATAAAATTATAGATAAGTGGCATTGTATAAGTAAGATTATATACAAATTTAGAAGCCCAGCACGTTATGATCATACCTAATGCTCTTGACTTCCCATGTATCCCAATTCAGAAGCCAAGATTGGAAGACACCTTTGCTATTCTTGATCTCTGCACAGTAAATAATCTGTCAGAGACCTGAGGTCTCTGACTACAGAGGGAAATAGCTGTCATGCTTAGGCATTTTACATATGGAGGTGTGATAATAAGAATATGATTTATAAGCCTGCTTCCCAGAGATCAGAATGGTAAAAATAATGCAGACTCACTTCAGTTCCTGTATGTTTCTGGTTATGTCTCTGTTGTAGGAAGAAGCAGTTCATTTTCACTGGGTATAGGAGACATCATTGTATAATAGAGAGAATAGGAAGAGAATGGGGAGTCAGAGGAATTGAGTTCAAATAATATCCCTGTGTGATATTGGGTGGATTAACTCAAGGTTTAACCTCTGGATCTCAGTTAATGTAAAAAGATGGGATAAGATTATAAGATCTCTAAAATTCCTCTGGAGTATATGAATTCTTCCTTCTTAGGTGTTTGTAGAGACAGCCAGCATAGGTATCATTGTCACCAACCTGAAGGTCTCATTGTCATTCTAGAATTATTTTCTTGAACTATAGGCTCTATGCTATAATGAACTCCTGACTAATTGTTCAGTAATCAAAGTCCTTGGTACCTTGAAGCTCAGTGGCCCTTTTCCCAAGAATTTCTCCTCTGGCAACCAGATGGTATTTATCAACTCTGGAAAACGTATCTGCTTAATGAGCAGTAAGCATTAAGATACCTAGTTAGAAAGCTCCCTTCCTGGGTTGGGTAAGGAATAAGCAAATTATGCTACATATTCTGTTAAATCTGAATAACAAATAGTTTTTCTGGAAATGGTTTAGTCCTAGGTTAATGCCAAAATTCCTCCCTTTGTCAGTGGATCTTATGATCATCAGAGAGAAATAGAATCAAGTGAGGTGTGACCAGTGGCTCTATGGTTGCTTACTGGGTCATTCTAATCCAGTTCTCCAGACTGTAACTTTTATCATAGGTCTCTGTCTCAACTGGTCCTATGCCGCTCATAGTTTTCTTTATGATGCAGGACAATGGCAGAATGAACTCAAAGGCAGAAAAACCTCTAACTTCAATTTTTTTAAATTATTATTTTTTTAGGTTTTTGCAAGGGAAATGGGGTTAAGCGGCTTGCCCAAGGCCACATAGCTAGGTAATTATTAAGTGTCTGAGACCGGATTTGAACCCAGGTACTCCTGACTCCAAGGCCGGTGCTTTATCCACTATGCCACCTAGTCGCCCAACCTCTAACTTCAAAGGAAAAAAAATCCCTCTAACTTATGATGATTTCAGAAACAGAAATTAAGTCATAGAAAGGAACTGTGAGCTTCTCCTTGATCCTGTTCTAGGCTCTTGACTCTGTCCCATTCCACTAAGTTTCAAAATAATTTGATTACCTGAAGAGCAATAGAGAACCAAGTGGTGGGAGAGGAGGATGTGAGACATTGCAAGCAAGACATCACAAGGAGAAGCCCAGGAAAGAGTATTATTGAACAAAAAAGAAATGAGGTTGAGGACTACCTTAGGGCAGCCCAAATGCTCCTTCAGTGTCTTTGTGATATCAAGAGAAATTGAGGCAGGCCCTATGTTAGATGGCTTGATAATTGATTGATGTTTGTTCTTTTTTCTTGAAGAAGGCCTTAATACACATGTGATTTGGATTTGAGTAAGAGGATGCTGTGCTAAGACATCCTGCCTTACTGATGATACAGATCAGGATGAAAGAGATGACTCTGGTGTGAGGCAATCAGGGTTAAATGACCTTGCCCAAGTGACTTCACAGCTAGTAAGAATCAAGTGTCTGAGGCTGGATTTGAATTCAAGTCCTTCTGATTCTAGGACTGGTGCTCTATCCATTGTGCCTTCCTGCTACTTAGCTGTTAGATTAAATTTGGTAACAAATCTATGGGAATCATGGATAATAGTTACATGGGTCAGAAAGGCAGAAGTGGGTTGCAATCTGTATTAGTGGAGGGAATAGCAACATTGATGAGATCACAGTTCCATTGTGAGTATTTGAGTTTGTTTCATACCAACAACACAATAAATAGGAAATTCCCAATGGTTTTGTTCCCTGGGAGGCAAAGAATATTTTTCTTAAGGAAAGACTGTGGAAAACTCACTACCAAATAAGTAATCAGAATGGCTCCTTATGGAATACTCACCCACTTATGTGTTGATGAAGCAACAGCTCTTATTTTTCATTTGCATTGTGGTGTTATTGGAATCTCTCTGTTTAGTGGCTCTATTTTGAACTTTAAGCCTCAGGGCATCCTAAAGGGCTAAATCTTCTGAGTCATTGGGTAGGGTCATGAGCCTGCTTTTTGAACTCAGTACCCAGGCAATAGTAAATAGAAGTGACATATTAATGAAACTAAAGGAGAGAAATCATCATCTGCATCTCTCACCATCTAGATAAAGAGCTAGTGGTCACCAACTAATTCAGTGGAAAACCAAGAACCTGAGTGAAAGAAATATCTTAGGCAAGAGGAATTATGCCTGACTCTCAATCCTCAGAGAAATGGTAATTTTCATATCATCTCTAGGAGACATTCAACTTTTAGTGTAAAAATATGTTGGAAAAGTCTTCAGTTCAGTGCTCATAATCTTCAACTAATCCCTTGGCACTCTTTTGGTTCTTTTTTTTTTTTTGGTAATGTAATTTAGAGGCAGCTAGGTGGCACAGTTGATAGAGCACTGGTCCTGGAGTCAGGAAGACCTGAGTTCAAATTTGACCTCAGACACTTAATAATTACCTAGCTGTGTGACCTTGGGCAAGGCACTTAACCACATTATCTTGCAAAAAAAAGTAATTTTTTGGTTACATTTTTAGTTTCAAACTGTCTTTCTACTTTTCTCTCCACCCTACACTAAAGAAGGCCACTATATATGTGTGTGTGTGTGTGTGTGTGTGTATACATATATATTTGTAAATAACGTATGTGTATTTATGTGTTTGCATATGTATATTTATATTTTTATACATATATATGTATAAATATATGTAAAAGCATACTATGTATACTTCCATTTATCAGTTCTTTCTCAAGAGATAGATAGAATCTCCTTTATAGATACTTTGCAGTTGATTTGAATATTTACGATACTCTGAATAACAGTCATTCTTTGAATAATATTACTGTTATCATATGCAATGGTTCTTGGTTCTTCTGCTTAATTTAATTTTCATTATTACATACAGTCTTTCCATGTTTGTCTAAAATCATCCCACACATTGTTTCTTTTTTTTTTTGTTTTTTTAGGTTTTTGCAAGGCAAATGGGGTTAAGTGGCTTGCCCAAGGCCACACAGCTAGGTAATCATTATTAAGTGTTTGAGACAGGATTTGAACTCAGTTACTCCTGACTCCAGGGCCAGTGCTTTATGCACTGCTCCACCTAGCAGCTCCACCACCCATTGTTTCTTATGACACTTTTGTATTCTATCCCAGTTATATATTGCAACTTATTTAGCCATTCCCCAATTGATGGACATCCACTCAATTTCCAGGCACTTGAGTTCTTCTTAATTAGAATTCTGGTTTATATGACAAAGGTAAAATAATTTGATTAAAATTTATCTTCAATGTAAGGGAACATATGAGTAAAAATATTTTTAGTCAAGGTCAAATTAAAAGTCAAAACTGATAAAATTCAGTCAATATTTTCCAATGAAGTTCCATTGCTTTGCCCAAGAGGAGCCCCATTTTATTGGAATGATGATTACAAAGTGTCTGTCCTAAATCAGATTTGGATAATACAGATGAGTTGGTCTGGGATCTGATACTCTCATAATCTCCACTCATCCAAAGAATAGTATTTGAGCAAACACATTAGAATGGAAACTGTCGCAAAGTTAAGGCAGGTGCAGGGAATGACTTTCAAAATACTTAAGGCTATAACCTAACACTCTCGGGATTAAAAAAACCCCAAATAAACAACCTCGTCTTTTACTGTCTCAAATTTATTCATCCATTATCAGTTATTAGGAACTTGGGGGCCTTCAGGATCTGGGGTATTACTTAGTGCTCCCTTGAACACGAAGTCACTTTCCTTGCTGTCCAAAGTGAGAGGTCTCTCTAACAATCCCAGCTGACATTTATTCAGTGACTTTCACTCAGAGATCCCAGAGAGCTCTACAAACTGATTTACGGGCTGTATACTGAGTAGAAGTGAATGATAATGACCACAGTGATGATGATGATGATGGATCTCTGAGGCTCTGGTATTTGATATGGCATGTTGTTTCTGGTGAGTTTCCAATTTCCAGAGCTTCCCAGTGATTAGAAGCATAAAGCCAAAAGAGTACTCCGTCCATTTTATCCTACATTTCTCAGCGGGGATGGCTCTGATTAGGGCTTTGGGAGGCCTTAATTCTTGGCACCCCTCTCACAAATTTTAGTAATCACTAGACATCAGACACTTTGAAATGTTACACTGGGACACAGCTCAATCTATCCCATTATTGCACAAAGAGACTCATTCCTCAGTTCCTTACCTACTTTCTAAAACATTTCAATCACCTAAGACTGCTTTGGATTCTTCTACTTTGGGAGGGGAAAGGAGAGAGAGAGAGACAGAGAGAGACAAAGAGAGAGAGAGAGAGAGAGAGAGAGAGAGAGAGAGACAGAGAGGGAGAGACAGAGACAGAGAGACAGAGAGATGGAGACGGAGACGGAGAGGGAGAGACAGAGACAGAGAGGGAGAGACAGAGAGAGAGACAGACAGAGACAGAGAGAGACAGAGAGAGACAGACAGAGACAGACAGAGACAGACAGAGACAGAGACAGAGAGGGAGAGACAGAGAGGGAGAGACAGAGACAGAGAGACAGAGAGAGGGAGAGAGAGACGAGAGAGAGAGAGAGAGAGAGAGAGAGAGAGAGAGAGAGAGAGAAACCAGTTAGATAAAATCTGTTTAGGAGAGCTAATATCTAATGGAGAATAGTAAGACTGTAAATGAAGAGACAGATGGTATTCTCCTTTCAACTTCACTGTTGGTTTGCTTACTGGTTATGCACAAAATTATTTAACCTTTCTCAATTTCATTCTTCTTCATCTAGAATGGAGTATCTAATAGGGTTTGGGGGCCAGAAGAGGTTAAATGATTTCTAGCCAGTATGTGTCAGAAATAGTACTTGAATCTAGGTTTTTCTAGCTCTGAGATCAGATATCTGTCTCCGCTCCATAATGATTCAATGTTCCTCTAGACTGTTTCTTAACTCTCTTAGTTGCAGAGAAGCCAGTGATTGTCATTGGTAACATTTCTTTTCTTCTAGAATTTTCTGAAATTGTTTTGTTTTTTTTTTCCTCATAAGAAATATCCTTTAGCAATGAAACTACACATCTAACTTTTTAAAATGGAATCAAAATACTCTTCATCAAAGAGTTGTGAGCATTCATTTATCAATAGAAATAAGGCTTCTAGAAACTAAGACATAAGTCTAATATACTTATAGGAATCCACTTTGAGTAAAGACATAAATATTAATAAATATAATTGTCCTGACTATGACTGTGCGGGGTAATTTACTGCCTCTTGTGAATGCTGATGATGCTAATCCCTAGGGGCATAAATCAATTTAAACTGGGTGGTTGGAAAGATTCACAAATTCAAAGACTCAGCAATCCTCTCCTTCTTTGGACATTGGTGAGGTAGGTATAGGAATGATCTCTAACAAAGCCTCATGCCTAGGGAAGAATATATATAATTTCCACAAAAGGCAATAACTGCAGAATAAAGAGGGGTCAACTTACAGATCCCATTCAAAGCTCTGTGTTGAATTTTAAGATAGGCATTCCTATTCTTGCCTCTCACTCCAGTAATGCACTACTTTAGCAGCCACATACGTTTCTATAGTGGTCATATTGATTGGTCCTGATGGAGAGTTAAGATTTTTTCCTCCCTCAGATTCTTTTTTAAAACCCAGAATCTTCCAATGACAAATATAACCAATCTGGTAGTATATTTTGAAAAGATTCCTCTTTACCATTCTAGAACGCCAATTTATTATTTGTACAAATCAGTAGCATTTAATTATTTTTTAACTCCATATGTGCCAAAATTTTGCTAGCAGGATACAAATTCATAAGTGTTATAAACAATTTCTTATACTTCTTTTATATTGCATACTGTCAAGCACAGTTCTAGGAATATAGGGGATGCTATTAAATCAAAACCAAACAGTGCTTGTCTATTATCATGAGAAAGCAAGAAGCTGACCTGCGATGAAGTTACTGTGTATGTTATAGTTGAGAAAAGGTATATAAACTTCTTGTGGTCTTTCGTCTTTGCTAACTTGGGTGTGTGAATGGTTAAGGAGAAGATGATGGAGAATTACTATTAGATAGAAATTTTACAGGTTCTTGTGTCTAAAGATTAAATCTGTGCCTAAGCTATCCCATTGACTCCTTATATGAGAATAGCTATTTCTGCTGTGATTCATATTTTGCTTATCTCACAATTCTATGAAGTAGGTAGTACAAGTGTTGTTATTATGCCTACTTTATTAATAGTATTATTATCTTCATCATAGAGACAAATAACTGAGGCTTAAAGACTTGACTAAAATCTTCTAGGCAAGTATTATCCAAAATAATTTAGGATTTGAATTCAGAACTTCTGATTCCACATCTAGCATGCTTTTCACAATGCTATAGTAAATTCCATTGGAGGAGAAGGTAGAAGAAAAGAAGGAAGGAGGAGGGGGAGGGGGAGGAGGAGGAAGAGGAGAAGAAGAAGGAGGAAGAGGAAGAGGATGAGGAGGAGAAGAAGAAAGTGAAGAAGAGGAGAAGGAGGAGAAGAAGGAGGGGGAGGAGGAGGAAAAGGAGAAGAAGGAGGAGTAGGAAGAGGATGAGGAGGAGAAGAAGAAAGTGAAAAGGAGGAGAAGAAGGAGGAGAAGGAGGAGAAGGAGAAGAAAAGAAGAGGAGGAGAAGAAGAGAAGAAGAAGAAAAGAAGAGAAGAAAAGAAGAAGAGAAGAAGAAAAGAAGGAAAAGAAGAAGAGGAGGAGAAGAAAAAAAGAAGAAGAAATAGTTACAGAATCATGGGGTTTCCTATATCATTAATGTTTGAGGACATCAAGACTTTACACTTCCTTTTTGCTGATATCAACTTCTGGGCACTGATGAAGCAAGGTTATTGTAGATATTGAGGCATTTTCTTATCTATAATGCCAGCCTATAGACTCCATCTGCCAGGCTTTTAAGATTGTGCCCCTTCTATAGTGGCTACAGAAACTTATAATGAGCAAGTCCAGTGAGATGACAATCTCCCAGACATTGAGATGTAGCATCCTTTTCTGTTCACCCAAGGCAAAAGTTATTAATATGCCATATCCTTCTTCTCTAGCTTGGATGGTATTGTATTAGGGCCAAATCCAGACTGGGCTTCTAATTTCCCATTCTGATTTAGGGAAATGTTTTATTTGGAGGAATGAGCAGTAAGAATATCAACTGTTTAATGTATTTCCTGAAGTATTAAGTAAATTTTTCCCTTTTGTACTACTTTAATTCATGTCATGTGATTAATATTAATGCCTGTGATATGATTCAGAAAATGAAAAATGGGAGTTCAGAACAGTAATTTGTATGAACCCAAATGGATTTTAAGAATCTTGTAATAGATTGTACACTTAAATGTGAACAAGCCTTGTGCCCCTATTATTTTGCAAGCTCCTTGAGGACAGGGAATACTTAATTTCATTTTTCATCTTTTAATTCTCAGTACCTTAAATAATACTTCACTCAGGAAGTTAGTCAAGTAAGCACCTAGGGAAAGATGGTAGTGGGGGAAGAAGGGAATAAGCATTTATATGGTTCTGAATTAAGCTTTTTACAAATATTATCTCAATTGATATTCACTATAACCCTGGGGGAGGGGGGGTAGGCACTATTTTACAGTTGAGAAAACTGAGGTCAACAGATATGAACTGGTTTGTCAAAGATCACACAGGTAGTAAGTGTTTGTGACCATATTTGAACTCAAGTCTTCCTCATTCTATGCACATAGGTAGCCTTGAGCTACCTACTGTGGGCCAGGCATTTTGCTAAGGACAGGGGTGGGGTGGGGATACTAAAAAAGGCAAAAGACAAATCCTGCTATCAAGGAATTCACAATTTAATTGGGGAAGACAACAAATAAAAGGAAGGGTAGGGAGGGAAGAAGGATGATGGCATCCAGAGGAATACAGCCTGGTGGGAAATGAAAAGATAGATGACTTAAGTACCCTCCTTAAATGGAGAATCTGAACAGAATTCTCCATCCTTCACCTCTCTAATCAGAGGGAGAAAAGGATCCAGGTGGCAAGGAGTTCAAGATATGTGTTCCAGGGTTGATGTGATCTTGCAGGATCTAGAGGTTCCTTGTGAGATAAGATAAAATCCAGAGGAGTATAGCTAGGTGGGAATATTACATATAAAAAGATACCTAACAAATGTTTGTTGAATTGAATTAAATACTGCTAATACTGAATTGAAAGGGTGAGGAATTGGTTATGGTTTTGGGAATGTTAAAGTGACCTTGACAGTAATTCAAGTCATCTTTGTCTACATGAGGTTATAGGAACTACCATACCAGGTCAAATCTAAGATTTATCTTAGCCACTATTATGTTGTCAATGGTGGCTCTGGAGGAGGTTGGTGATATCAACCTTATTTGAGAATCCTTTTTTCTTAATAGGTCTTCCAATATTGATTTCTCTTTTCTGCTTATACTACCTCTTTGGGGCTGTATAGGAGTTTGTTTCCCATGTTTTAATATAGCACTTCCTTTTATTTGTACTATTCTTTCCTTTTTCCAATTTCAAAAGATTATACTTTTTAGGTCTGTGTATTTGGTGAGTATATATGTATTTACTTTATTCATATTTTTCATAAATTTATGGATTTGAATAGTGTCCTCCTTCAACTATTTCTTTTTTAAATAAAATTTTTTCTACTTATAATTTTTTTTTTGCAAGGCAATGGGGTAAAGTGGCTTGTCCAAGGCCACACAGCTAGGTAATTATTGTTTGAGACCGGATTTGAACTCAGGTACTCCTGACTCCAAGGCCGGTGCTTTATCCACTATGCCACCTAGCTGCCCCTATTTATAAATTTTTAAAAAAACTTTTAAAAAGCATGTTTAAAAAATTTTTTAAATTATCCTTCCCGCTATTCCAACCTCAGTTTAGCTCATTAAATAACAGCGAGCCAACTCCCTCAATATATATCAACGTATTATGACCAAATTCTCATGTTAGCAAACATCTTTTCTGGATTTTAAGTTCAACACCTCTGTTTCTGGAGGTGAAAGACAAGTTTTGTCTTCATTCTTTTGTACTCATATCTACTTTTTTTCCTTTTTTAAAATTCTTTTTATTCTGAACTTAACAAATACCACATAAAATGAATACTCCCTCTAAAAAGTAGAACATAAAATGGATTGTAAACTAAACTGTCCAATCAAGCTTTTAGTCTGGCCCCCTGCAATATCATAGAATGACCCAACACTACCACCTTTTTACCAGGAGTCATTTAGAGGGTAGACAAGTCAGACTTGACAAACTAGCAAGACACCCTGAGGGAAAGGAAGGGAGTAATGTATACCAAGTAAGTCAAACCCCTGCTACCACCATTTCCCTAATGATCTGATTGATAACAGCCCACAATAATGGGGATATTATCCTTTCCTTCTATCCTCATCATCCTCCTACTGGACTTGTTTCCAGGTCAGCCCTTATTGCCATCAACCAGGGAATCAACCCTTGTGGAGATGGACCCTGGCAACTGCTTCCTGAGGTGGGTAGTTCTTATCTTTTCAGTAGCCTGACTGATGATCTATAAAAGTAAGTTCTTTCCATCAACTTCCTTGGCACTGTCAAATGGTTCATCATCAGAAATGGATGTGGTTTTATCAATGGAAATAACATTAAAGAAGATACATTATCTGTTTTACCACTGTAACCTAAGGGCCTTTCCACGTGATTCTTTATATTCTGTCTTTTCTTTATATTCAGCCTCTGGAGAGAAGAGGAGAGGTAGGTAGCACAAAACTATCAGAGTTCAAATTTGACTTCAGACCCTTGCTAGCTGTGTGACCCTAGGCACAGGGTCTGCCTCAGTTTCCCCAACTGTAAAATTGGAATCATGGAGGTGGTTATGAGGATCAAAATGAGATATTTGTACAAAACAAAATGCTGAGAATGTGCCTGACACATAGTAGGAATTATATACATATAAATGTATTTATATGTATATGTATGTATGTATATGCTTATTCCCTTCCTTTGTTTCAAGTTCTTGCTTTCTTATCTGAAATGCTCATAACTCTAAAAGGATTCTATCTTTAATAATACTACTAAATTTTAAAAAACTTTAAAATTTTTATTTAATTATTAATAAACTCCCACGTGATTATATCTTTCATAGCCCAATGATTCTGAACCCCTATAGGTCATTTTCCAACTCACCTTTCTCAGTACCAAATAAATGCCATGAACCTCTTCTACTGTCCTCTCTGAAATGCATAATTGCCAGAGGCAACAAACTTACCTTTATCTTAAATCTTTCCTTTTCTTTTCCTATTTCTTTCATCTTCTTACCTTTACTGTGATCTGTTTTCCTTATGATGACACAGCTTTTCTTGTTACCCTTTCTAGCACTGATTGAACTTTACTTCATTCCTCTTGACTCTCTGGTCAAAATGGAGGAGATGGAAAGCTCTTTGTTTCCCATTGTCTTTCTACCACCATCACCTAGAATTCCATATAATCTATATCTATCATTCAATCAAAATCCTGGAAACTGTTTTCCATAGACCTCCAGGACATCACCCTTCTTTCTTCAATGAGTTCATTACCTGGCTCCCAGTCTTTTTTCCTTCCAAACTCCTGCCCTCATATTAGAGGACTTCAACATACTCCTTCAAATATCTAGTCCTTTAGTTCCTCAGCCTACTTACTTCCCATGCCTATACCTCTTCTACCTCAATCATAAACAAAAAATGGTCATAGTTTTGACTTATAGATGTACTATCTTCATGTTCATGAACTCTAAACTTCCCTTATCACTTATTTCCACTTCTTGCTCTCTCTGCTAAACCTGGCTCTTCATCAACACCATTACCTTTAATCCTTTGAATCCTTTTTTTATTATCCCTCTATATTATTTCACTTGATTCATAAGTTCCATGAATTTATTTATTATTCATATTCTTTAAAGCTTATTGTCAAAACTTATCAAACTCTAACTTTTCTGGTGGTTTCCAGTTTCATATCACCAACTCATTTTTATTGTTGAAATGATTTTATTTTTTTCCTAATATATATTTTATTCCCCCTCATTTTTTAAACTTTTTTTAGTTTTGAATTCAAAATTCTATCCTTCCTTCCTTCTCTCCTTTCCTTTTTCTCTGAGATGGTGGGCAATTAGATAGAGGTTATACATATGCATCATGTAAAATATTTCCATATTAATCCATTTGTACAAGAAGACTAGAATAAAAGAAAAAGAATGAAAGTAAAAAAATGCATGCTTCAGTTTATATTCAAAGAATAATAGTTCTTTCTCTGGAGAAAGATAGACTTAGATGAACGATGCAAAGTGAAGTGAGCAGAACCAGGAGAATGTTGTACATATTCAGTTATAGGATTATTTATTGTAGGAATAATTGCAAATGATTTAGCTATTCTTAGCAAGACAAGGATCCTAGACAATCTCAAAGGATTAATCATGAAGCCTACTATTCACTAACTGCTTTTTAGATATTTCAAAATGGATGTCTTATAGCCATCTTAAGCTCAACTTGTCCAAAACTGAACTCATTTTTTCCCTCCAAATCTTTCTCTATTACTGTTGAGGGCTCCACTATCCTCCCAGTCCCCCGGATCTTAATCTTGGTGTCATTTATTTCACTCCTCACTTTTCTTTAACACTTCCCTCCCTCTCTTCTCCTCCATGCAATTTGTTGTCAAGGACTATCAACTTCATTTTTGAAACATCTCTCCTTCCTTTTTACTGTCATGATCTTGATGAAGGCCTTTATCCCCTCAAGCCTAGGCTATTTCAATAGTCTGCTGATGAGTCTGACTGTATCAAGTCTCCTCACAATCCAATCCATCCTTCATTTAGCAGTTGAAATGATTTCCCAGTCATCTGATTCAGCAGTTGAAGTAAGTTTCTGAAAGTATAGGTTCAACCCATTCTTCCTTTTCAATAAACTCCTAGTCAGTAAAGTCTCAGTTAAAATCCCATCTTCTAATATAGAAAGCTTTTCCCATTCCCTCTTAATTCTTTTGCTTTCCCTCTGTCAATTATTTCCTATTTATACTGTAAATAGCTTGTTTGTATATAGTGATTTGTCCTTCCCTGCCCTGTCCATCCCTCCCAATCATAAATGGATCAAAATTCTTGTCTTCCAAAGTTGTTTTTCTTTACAATAGAATCATTTATTTTTTAAGACTAAGAAATCCTATTTATTTTAGTTTGTCTTCCCCTATTAGCCTCAGCATCTCCTTCTTACCCCTAACTTCTCTAGTTAATTTATATTTCCTATTTCATTGCTTTTCTACTAACCTAGCCTTATTTCTCCTATCCTTTCTGCAGGTTCAAGTCCAAACCTCTGGTATTTTCAAGAGGTTAAAAATAGCAATAATTAAGAGGAAGATGTTGTGTTCCTATGTTGTCTATAATCTATAATTATATAAACTCTGAGTGGATTACAGCTGAAAGAGATGCTTAATTACCATCTAGTCCAATCTCCTCATTTTACAGATGAAGAGACTAAAGTTCAAGATCACAAAGATAATGAGCAGCAGAGTTAGAATTTGAACCTATATCCTGATTCCAAATCTACTTTAAGTTTTTGTATTGTGCCATTTAAAAGATTTGAGATATATAATTTCAGGGTGATTTGATTATTTTATTAATAATTACAACATTTTATTAAAGGATGGTCATTTGGCTTTTTTCTCTCTTAGACCTAAGATAATCATGGCAGCAGATTCATAGCTTATATGTCCTTTTGGAAGAGGCATGTTCCCCAGAGTGACAATAAACTCTGATGGGTTAATAATTAATGAAAGAATGAATTACAAGGAGAGACTGAACCTGAACTTTGATTACTGAATTTTGATCATTTACTTCTTAAGTTAAACCCTGCCTTTAGACAATCTATTCAAAGAATTTTCCCCACCCCAAACCAAGTAGAATGCAGTAGGTATCTTACCTGGTTAGGGGTTTCAACAAGAAAGTTAGTTCATTCTTCTTATTAGAATATCTTTCTTGAGATTGAACTTTTTAAAATCAGACCTTTGGAAAGGAGAAACTAGGTGGCACAATGGATAGAGCACCAGCCCTGTAGTTGCTGGCCTCTCAAATCCTGTTGGCTACCTTTTTGACACCCCTTCTTTGTGATTAATGAAAACATTTTTTTTTTTTTGCAAGGCAATGGAGTTAAGTGACTTGCCCAAGATCACAAAGCTAGGTTAATTATTAAGTGTCTGAGGCCGTATTTGAACATTCTTGGTAAATACTTTGTTTCTGGTTCATCTTGAACTAGACCAAGTATTTCACCTCTAGTGGCACAATACAAATATTCATTTTCCCTCCAACCCTCTTAGTCATGACTCCAGTTCTGAAAATCAATAAAACAGAACCAGGATCCTATTCCATTATTCCTAGCTAGGTTATCCAGGCAACTTGGGCCTTCTTTGAACAGTTTAATTTTTTCAAAGTAAATGTTTCAGGCCCAGCAATGAGGCCTAGAGGCAGGGACTGGTATGGTGGTGACTCCCCTTTTGAATGACTGTTAGTTTGATCCCAAGATTCAACTATGAGAGTTTTAACTACAGAAACTTTTGTTTCCATTAAACAAGACTGAAAGTCAAAGTCATAGTTCCAAAATAATCGAGTCATCATTCCCATTACCCATTGGGCAGCTTCTGGAAAACCAAAGTTTTTGAGTTCTGAGGGAAGTAGGGTTGTAGGCTTGAGAGGAAGGACTTAGCAGACAATTAGCCCATCAAGAGTCAGATATGAACATATTATATTGTCACAGCCTACATTACTGGAGAGCCATGGTGCCTCACTGATATGGGAGGGAAATCATATTTAAAGACTACCACAGCATCCAGACCATCACTAGAAGTCTTGCTTCCTATCATATGAGGTCATGGGGAGAGACAGTTCTGGAAAAGACAGTGAGAAGGGTGTTTTTGTACAAGCTTCCCCTCATTGTAATAAACATAATGAGCAAGTCATAAAAAATGTTAAGATCCTCTTCGATTATGAAGGACAACTACTAATTTTGACACCTGTAATCTAGAATATCCAGGCAATCTGAGAGTTTATGGCCTAAAAGAGTGACTATTTCTGTGAGCACATAAATCACTAGCATGCAGGGATTCAAAAGACTAGTTTAATAAATATTTGTTGACCAACTGAATTTTTCCTTCTATTTATCAGTGAACTGGAATTGCCAAATTCCTCCAATCCTGAGTGACTTGACTCATGCTCCATGGAGTTAATCAGCCTGGGTTTGTCTACTGTAATCAGTTATATAGCTGCTTATTTTTGTTGCTGTTGTTGTTCATAGACAGCTTTCTGCTTCATTATATGTAAACGTTGCACCTTTTGTTAGTACACACTTAACCAATAGTGGCAACTGCCTCCTGGATGGGATTGTCAAACTAGAGCCCCAGTAACTTAGTTACGAAATTCCTAATTGTCCCTTTTGCTATGCTGCCCTTATGACATTCCAATCTTTTCCTTAAACTCACCCTGATGTTTCCTATTCCTTAATGTTTTTTTCTTTTTTAACCTTTTTTTTGTGGCACATTAACAAGAGTTTGATATTTTGCTCCTTCGTAAGCATGCATCTCCATTTTAGGGATTGCAATGTTTCCAATCAATTTGTCAATTAACAAGCATTTAAGAAACATTGATTATGTACCAGACACTATGATAGGCATTGATGATCTGAAGACAGCAGTCTTTGCCCCCAAGGACCTGATACTGGGTCCTTCTACTGGGAGATAACAATATTTTGCTTATTGCCCTTTTATTCTTGAAGAGAATTAAATTGACAACCAAAATGATATCATGATGTCGATATAACTCATACAAGGTAAGCAAACAACAACATACAATTAAAAGTACATTGAGTAATTTTGAGGCAGAAGGTAACTGGACTAATCATAAAAGGTCTCTTGAAAGAGGAAACCTTTATCTAAATCACGAAGGTAGCTAGAGTTTCCAAGAGATGGAGGTATGGAAGATCATTTTAGGTATGAGGAACAAGCAGCTTATGTCAAAGTACAGAGATGGATGAAATGCTGTTTATGGTGAGCAACAAATAAGACCAATTTGGTTATAACTGGGTGGAGTTTGTAACCTTTTTTCATATCCTGAGTTAATCTGGTGACACCTATGACCCTTTCTCAGAATAAGGATTTTTGTTTTTTTGGCAGGGGAAAGCCATGTTCATAACTAAAGGAAATTCTCAATTTCAGTTAGAGTGAAAATTATGTATATATATATAGATAGATATAGATATAGATATAGATATAGATATAGATATAGATATAGATATAATTTTTTAAGCCATTCAAGTTCATCACTTCACTGAAATCTATCCAAGGATCCCTAGGAAATTTCTGGACCTCAGGGTAAGAACCCTTGGATTAAAATGTTAAGTACATGAGTTGGAATAATGTCTAATTGGCATGGGAAGGTAAGTTATAAACCAATTTTTGAAAAGCTTTAAATGACATATACATGAGTTGGAATAATGTCTAATTGGCAAGGAAAGATAAACTGTAACCAGTTTTTAAAATGCTTTAAATGATATATAGAGGAGTTTGCATAATTCAAGAAATAATAGGGAGCCTCTAAATCTTCTTGAAGCATGTAGTGACATGGTCAGACTTGTATCTTAAGAATAACAATTTAGGAGGTGGATGTTTAAGAGAACGGAGAGAGAGGATGCAGGGAGTCTGATAATGGGACTACAGAAATACTCTAGGTGAAAGGTTATGAGGGATTGAACTAGACTGGTTGCAGTATAGATGGAGAAAAGAGGATGGATATAAAATATCGGATCTATTGCCACAAACAAGAAATTTAAAATATAAAGTGAAATTTTTGGTGTTGAGCCTCTTGTATTCTTGGAAAACAGATACATCATCTGATATTAGGTCTGGATGCAAAGTTTTTCCAGTTTAAGAATTTCTATCAAAGTCTGAGTTCCATCAGTATAACCTTAACAACTAACATACAATTGTAGGACTTTTTAGTGGAGGATGCCAACACTGGAGAAAAGATGGAATCAAACTTGGTCTCCAGCAGCGTCAAATACTCTCAAATCTATGACATCCTCTGGCTGCATTTTCTTAGGGAGGCAGCTCCTGGTGTGGGCTCTGTGTTGCTCCTTAGCAACCTCCGTTGTCACCTGACAGGCAAGAAATTAGCAACATCTGGACCCACTTGGAATTCCAGTATCAGTGGGTCTCTGGGGCTTTCTTTGAACCCTACCCTTGTTTATTGTAAGAACTGAATAGATTTGCCATCCCAACAAACCAGTCAATTTATTAATTTTCCACCTTGTAAACTGTTTTCAAACTGTACCACCCAGATAAGTACAAGAAAAATTGCCAGGTTATTTTCCTCACATAAAATTAGCCAATTTGCTCGAGTTTGTGATTGTAAAGGATGTAAAGCACCCCATTCAAGTGATTAACCTCTTAGTTAATAAAAGCAACAATTCCATGTGTATAAATAATATAATAAAAGGAACATTCATATCAAAGTAATGTAACCCGCCCAGTCATCCTCCATGCTTATGCTTAATTGGTAAATAATTCATCAGACTCTAAAATGAATTGTGCTCCCACCCACATTCCTTCACCTAATTATCATGAAATAGGAAAGCAGACTGCTTTCTCCTTTTAAAAAGGACAAGCTAATGCAATTGTTCAGTACCTTCCAATGGCCTTGCACTAGGGGCTAGAACTTGGCTTCTGTTTATAGCTTGCTAAGTGAATGATGGAATCCTTCTTACCATTTGATGGAATTGGGTTTCTCTTTCCTGCTTTCTCCATCTCTCTTGAAAGCTACTGCATTTTTCTATCCCATATAGTGCCTATAACTATTGCCTATGGTGAGTGTGACTTCAGCAAGAAAGACAGAATGAAAAGCTGTCCACTGGCTGCAGGTGCTGATATGATTTTAGGATCCAATACGTTGAGTGACTTCATTTTTACAATGCTGATGAACCACAATTTCTGCACAAGGAAATGTCCTTTTGTGCTGTAAATTATGTAAGATTATTGCCTAAAATTTCTTGGGGGAGCTATATTTTCCCCCCTTGGACTTCTTCATGTGTGGAGAAAACTCTATTCTAGATATAAATTAATATACTCATGGGCTGATGACCTTTGGTTTTTTGCTTTCTACCTTTAAATTGAGGTAGAATAAGGCCCAACATAGTGTAATTTGCCTTTGAAAAACTTTAATATGTATGTCACTGCAATTCCCAGGGATGTTCTTGCTAATAAATCCCATTAAAAAAACCCATTTTTTAAAAAACAAAAGATCATCTTGAATTCTGTTTGGGATTTTATCTTTATCCTCATTCATTGGGTTGATTTTGTTGTAGCTACATCACAGGGGTTATGTGAGGAACTTACAATAGCAGTGTTTATACCTGTGGTTTCTTTATTTTTCCTCCAATGCATTAGGGTTTTATGGAAAGAGATAAAACAGTTATGGCCTCTTTTACCAGAGATTTTTGAATCGCCTGTTCAGCTTGAAGTTTACGACTGCTGAAAAATCATTTTAATTTGCAGATTGCACAAGTACTGTTTTTTAGTTCCTCATACTATAGTCTAATAGCATAGGGAGAGATGGAAATGTTGGTTCACACTTAGGTCTACTGATTTAGTGGGTGCCATTCTCCCCTGTAAGACAAGATTGAAGCTCTTACATGAGTGGGATGATACAAGGTTTTGAATGTCATCTATACTTATTCTTTTATTCCTGTCCTTTGATTCTATGGAATGGTGGATGTGTGTGAAATGCCTGTCCAATTATGGGAGAAGAGGGAAGAGAATATATTGCAATTGAAAGAGGTTCATAAATTCTTGTCTGTGTGTTTTTCACTTCCAGAGATAGTGGTGATGGGGCATCTATATATGGGCCAATGACTCATCATTCTTGTATGAAGAAGATTCTAATTATTCTTATGAATTAATATGTTTATGGGATGATGATTTCTTAACCTTTAAATTGAGGTAGAACAATCTCCCAAATATAGTCTTTTGTCTTTGAGTATTAGATGAATGACTAATGGAGATTACAGTGCCAAAGAAAGGGCTAATCATTCTAATTGCCCCAAGGTGAAAAAAGAAGTATACAGTAATAGATGATTCTAGGGTATTTTCCTGTGAGTCCAGGTTAGCCAATTAGTAGGGATTTAGAGTGGATTTATAAAAACAATTTCAGAATAAAAAAAAAATGTTTGTTCTGGGTTGGGAAACTATGTGAGAACCCAAGGTTAAAACAATCTGGATTAGGAAAGATAGGTCTGGACTTCAGCCTCCTGGAGGCAGCCCCAGGGTGCTGGGAGCCATAGCTCACAGCCGAGGGGGAGTCTCCTGAGCTGCACCCCGAGGAGCACCGGGCACAAAGTGGGGGAACAGTGGGGGACCTCTGCCAGAGCAAGCATGTGGAGCCCAGCCATCAGGGTACACAGCAAGCAGCTTGGTCTTGCAGCAGCCTAGACCTGGAAACAGAAGCTGGTGGAGCCAGTAAGCAGGATCCCCCAGGGCATGAGCCCATTGAGCTGAGGGAGGGGAGTGAAGAGAGAGAGACTACCGAGCTCTGTCCTCTGCCCCTGGAACAGGACTCTGGGGCTCTGACCACATTCAGATCTTGATCCCAGTCTAGGCTCCCCCATAGAACAACAGGGCCCTCCCACCTCGGCCCTGTGGCAGAGGGCGGCGCTTATGTTCATTCACAGACCAGGAGGGAGGACAGAACCTCACACACTGAGACCCTTGTGGAAGTGTCCCAAAAGCTCAGGAAACACCCCCCAAAACAGGCTTAGGCTGGGAAAATGAACAAGCAAAGAAACAAGAGGAAGACCATTGAGAAATATTTTGCAAATGAGCCCAAGAAGGATCAAAATACTCAGTCTGAAGATGAGAAAGCACAAGCTCCTGCATCTAAAGACTCCAAGAAAAACAGAAATTGGGCTTAGGCTATGATATAACTCAAAAAAGACTTTGAAAATCAAATGAGGGAGTTGGAAGAAAAACTGGGAAAAGAAAGGAGAGAGATGCAGGAAAAAACATGAAAATGAAGTCAGCAGCTTAGTCAAGGAAATCCAAAAAAATGCTGAAGAAAATAGCATGCTAAAAACCATCTTAGGTCAAATGGATAAAACAGTTCAAAAAGTTATTGAGGAGAAGAATGCTTTAAAAAGCAAAATTGGCCAGATGGAAAAAGAGATAAGAAAACTCTCTGAGGAGAACAAATCCTTCAGACAAAGAATAGAATTCAGGGAGATTGATGAATTTACCAGAAATCAGGAATCAATACTTCAAAACCAAAAAAATGAAAAATTAGAAGAAAATGTGAAATATCTCATTGAAAAAACAACTGATATGGAAAACAGACTTAGGAAAGATAATTTGAAAATTATTGGAATACCTGAAAGTCATGATCAGGAAAAGAGCCTTGACATCATTTTCAAAGAATTACTACAGGAAAATTGCCCTGATATTCTAGAAGCAGAGGGCAAAATAGAAAAGGAGAGAATCCACCGATTCCCACAAGAAAGAGATCCCAAAACCCAACCCCCAGGAATATTATAGCCAAGTTCCAGAACTCCCAAGTCAAAGAGAAAATATTACAATCAGCCAGAAGGACACAGTTCAAATATCGTGGAGCTGCAGTCAGGATCACACAGGACTTAGCAGCAAACATTGGAAGCTCGTAGGGCTTGGAATACAATATACCAGAAGGCAATAGAGCTTAGAATGCAGCCAAGAATGAACTACCCAGCAAGGCTGAATGTCCTCTTCCAGGGAAAAAGATGGACTTTCAATGAACCAGGGGAATTTCAAAGGTTCCTTTTGGAATGGTCAGAGCTGAACAGAAGGTTTGATCTTCAGATACAGGACTCAGGTGAAGCATGGAGATTGGAGGAGAGGGGGGAAATATGAGGGACTTAATGAGGATGAACTGCATGTATAGAAAAATGATAGTGATAATATTCATATGAACCATCTCAGTTAATAGAGCAGGTAGAGGGAGCTTTTATAGTTGAAGCACAGGAGAAAGCTGAATTTGAGGATAAAATATGGTGTAAAAATGGAGTCAATAGGAAAAAAAGGGAAATGGAATGGGAGAAAGAAAAAGGAGGGGGGGAATAGTCCAAGATATTTCACATAATAAGATTTTTTTTTTATTACAATGAGCTATTACAATGATATGGAAGGGGGGAGGCAAGGGGGAATGAGGGAACCTTTGCTCTCATCAGAGATGGCTAGGAGAGGAAACAGCAAATATACTAAATGGGGTATAGACAACTGGAGTAAGAAGGAGGGGGGAGCAGGGGGAAGGGGTGGGGATATGAATAAAGGAGGAGAGGATGGACCATGGGGGGACAGTGGTCAGATATAACACATTTTCTTTTTTACTTCTTGCAAGGGGCTGGGATTGGATGGCCTGCCCAGGACCATAGGGCCAGGTGGATTCTGGGCCTAAGGGGTGGTATGGGGGCTCAGGGCTTCTTGGCCCCAGGACCAGGGATCTGTCTGCTGCATCACTCAGTGACCCTACAGCAGAGTCAGAGTGAAAGGAGAGAGAAAACATAGTACATGGTAGTGGAGAAATAAGAAAGGAGGGAGTTGCGATCAGCAATGGCAACGTTGGAAAAATATGGAAGTAACTTTTGTGATGGACTTATCATAAAGAATGTGATCCATCCATGACAGAGTTGGTGGTGTTGGAACAAAGACTGAAGCACATTTTTTTGTTATTATTATTTGGGGGAGGGTGCAGGGCAAGTGGGGCTGGGTGGCCTGCCTGGGGCCACATAGCAGGGTGATCTTTGGGTGTCTGGGGCTGGATTCGGACCCAGGTGCTTCTGGCTCAAGGGCCAATGCTCTGTCTGCCACCCAGCCACCCCTACTATTATTACTATTTTATTTTATTTTGGGTCTTTTTTTTCCTTCTTTTTGGTTTTTGCAGGGCAGTGGGGATTGGGTGGCTTGCATGTCACATGGCTGGGTGATTATTGGGCTTACGAGGCTGGATATGGACTCGGGTACTCGTGGCTCCAGGGCTGGTGCTTCATCCATTGTGCCACCTGGCCATACCTACAATTATTACTATTATTTTTTTTAATTTTAATTTTTTTCTCTCCCCTTTACTTTTTCGCCCAAGCAAGTCTATCTATATTCATGGGGGGAGGGGTATTTTGTTTACTTGTAAACAAGTATATTTTATTAATGTAAAAAAAACATTTGTACAAAATGAGAATAAAAAATAAATTAAAAAAAAGAATAACCTAAAAAAAAAAGGAAAGATAGGTCTGGGCTTCAGGTCTCAGTGCTTGCATAGGATACAAGGGGAAGAGATATTTTACCAAAAGGCCAAGTTAGTCAATCAAATCTAGCTAGTAGAATTTTTTAGCTCTCATCATCTCTAAGTTCTGGGAGCTCCTGGAGATAACAAAGAAAAGTTTAATTCATGTAAACATTTGATATGGCTATTTTGGTGAGATCTATTGAAGAAGTGAGCCAAACCATTCCCCAACTTATATAGCATTGTAATACAACCCCTCCAAGTTATACTGATGCTTCTTTCATTGTTCCTCCATTTCCTGAAGTACAGACTTTGAGGATGTGGTTCTGATGAAGGGTGACAATGTGACACAGGGATAGCAAGTAAGGAAATTTGCTGCTCACAAATGGAAGAGAAGGATACACATCAGAGGAGAACAGTCTCATTGTATGATCTTCAGTGCTCTTGGTTCTCAAGGCAGCACATAGTGGGGTGGCTTTGAATGTACAAATGGTATTCATGCTCCAGTTGAAGACCTAAAACTCTTCAGCTCTCAAACTTAAGTAGAGGTTTTAAGCAAAAAACCAATGAAATATTAATAGAAGACTCTCCTGTCATCCATGGAAGAAGATAGTGAAATGAGGGTATTTTTCTGAATTACTAAATAAGGAATAAAGAATATTGACTGGTGTCCAGGAACTTTAATTCTAACTGTGCCACACAACCAAAAAGCTGGAATGGTATGGGAGGATCTTTCATCTCGTTTTATTAATCTTTGCATATGTATGTCCTAAGGAGCTGGGGCCATATCAGTCAAAGCATTTTTTTCATTGGCTTAAATCTCTCAATTCATTTAGCCTGAACCAGATCCAATTGGGTCAAGTCCCTTTTTTTTTTTTTTAGGTTTTTGCAAGGCAAATGGGGTTAAGTGGCTTGCCCAAGACCACACAACTAGGTAATTATTAAGTGTCTGAGGTAGGATTTGAACTCAGGTACTCCTGACTCCAGGACCAGTGCTCTATCCACTGTGCCACCTAGCTGCCCTTCCAATTCCTTTTTAACAAAGAAGTTTCTAACTGATAAAATGTCACTACTTACTATATGATTATTAAGACTAAACTTTTTAATAAAGAAGATTGATCTGAGATGCCTGAATAAACTGAAGAGGTTACAGAGAAATGAGGCTTTGTTTGTATCTCTATGAAGTATGTGAGTATTCTCAATAAGAAATCCTTGAGAAGATTGAGCAAGTTTCCTCATCCTTAGTATTAATTTACATTCATACCTCCAGCTTCTCAAATTGAGGCACATCATGCATATAGTTCCTGAGATGAAGGAAGAGCAAAGGAGTGACCCATGATAGAAAGGAGCAATGATATGGACTTTGTCTTCTGCTATTGTTTTATTTATTTGGTGCAGGTTAGATGGGAAAAATGTTGTCTCCCTGGCAACCATGAGTTTGTTTCCTTGAGATGGAGAGATGACTCCAAGCCTTTAGCATTGTACCATAATGTTGGAGACCTATAGAAGTCCTTGACATATATATGGTTCTTTTTTGGAATTTGCCTAACTAGAGTTTGCCTTTTCTAGTAATCTCATGTTTATTTAATTTCTGAGAGGATCACCAAATCACAGAGTGGATGGAGCAATTAACAGGTTCCTGAGAGAAAGGTGGGATTAACCAGAGAGGGAGAAGAATTATATGGATTTTTCAGTGGGCTGCTGTGAATTCTTTATGTAGTTTTTTCATTTTCAATGTGATGAAATAAAGGCTATCCTATGTCTAATATAATTATTTTCAGTGTTTTATGTATATTGGGGTTTTTTTATCCACATCTGTGATGAATCTGAAGTTCTATAGGCAATCTATAAGTAGGGAAGATGAGCTATAGAAAGACATGATTCTGGGATTACTACCAAGATTGAATTTATGTCTGTATAAAACCAGACTACATAAACCTAGAATTATAGTTTATAGGTTATGTTTATGAACAAGGTACAAGCAAGGAAGATGAACAGTCAGTGTATATCACTTATATAGTTCTTGTCTTTGTTCAATTTGCTTCAGACTGAAGACTCCCTTCCTGTTCTGTCTCATTCCATACTCTTCATGTTTTGACATTCCATTCCTCTTAATCCTACTCTTCCATTTGCCTCCCTCAGTGCTTCTGACCATCACCCTATTTTAGTACTACAAAAACCCTTCTCCATCCACTGTGTTTAATAACTTTTGGAGAGAATTCATTTATGATCATGGTCCATTGTGTCCATTCCTTCAGCTTTCTACATAAGTATCAACCATCTGACAACTATTCCTTATTACTCATGTCCCTAGAAAGTTCTTTCAGGACTAGACTGTCAGTCTATGTCTAAAGTGTTCCATCACACTCTCCATTTGACACCTGAAAAATCTGGCACTGAAATTACTTGAAATCTTATCTCCCAAATTAGTTCCCCCTCTAGTTTCTAGTGTTCACACTCTAATGGTTCAACCGCAATATGCTGATAGGTGAATCCAGAAAGTAGGATGCCATTCCTGTGCTACCTCCCAGGTCCAGGGGTGACCAGGGGATCACAAATACATTCTGTAAATAAATTCTTTTGCATTCTGAATTCATGATAGCCTAATGTGTTTTCCAACTCGACAGTCAATAGTGAATGCATTAAAAAAATTCACCACAAAAATATTATTAAATTACTCGCCGTTTCTGCATAGAACTATCTTCTCCATTCTGCTGTGATAATTTTATCACTGGAATGATAGAATTGCTTTAATTAGAATCACATCAAATCCAATTGCCATTCTGTTAGAATTTACAATCTATAAAATTTCCTTTTACTTAATTGCATCTATAAATAATTTTAATTAGAAAACTAAAAATACATATGCATAACAGAAGTACATGGATAGATATTATATATATATACACACACAGACAGAAGTAGTAGTAATACATTAACTCAAGGTTTAGAATTTCTTTTTACTCCTTTTCTAGAAAAAAATAGCATAGAAAACATATACTTAATCTATAAGTTTAATTTACCAAATTTCTGTAGGCTTTCTACTACAATTTTAATTTGTGGGATAAAACAACTTCCTTTTTTGACTAGGTATAAGAAGAGTCAGAAAGTTTATAATTCACAAAATTCCTGAAAAACCATAAAAATTTCCAATTCCTCCAATTTTAATCCAGTCTTAAAAACACATTTTTCTCCAAATCAAATTAATGACTATAATACACATGTTAATAAAGGGAGCACACACGCATTTAAAGAGTAAATTCATATGTACATGTGTTCAGATACTTGCCCTTGGGTTACCACTTTACTGCTAAACCATAAAATAAACTTTTCCAAATCTGAATGCATGTCTATCTCCCAGCATCTATAAAATAAAAATTTTAAAATTTTATAATATGCATATTATAGATTTATTTAAAAATTATTTTAAAAGCCACCTGTAATAGCAAAGCTTTTTGACCAACTAAGCAGAGTAGAGAATGCAGGAAAGAATATGAGAAAGGATGAATGTTCAGGAGACCAATGACTGGAGATTTTTGGATAAGGGGTGGTGAAGTGTGCCAAGATCTGAGGAAATGGATGATCAAGGATTAGGAGGGAATTTTTCCAGATGATAGTTAATTCAGAATCAGTCTAGCACAAGCTAATGAGATACCATAAGATGGAGGCCATAGGGTCTGGATTTTAGCAAGGTGGTGGGGAAAGGGTAAATAAGTATTTATTTAATGGCTATTATGGACTGGGCACTGCTAAGTGTTTTTTACAGTATTTTCAAAAATACAATCTTATTTGATCCTCACAATAACCCTGAGAGGTAGGTATTATTTTTATTTCCCATTTTGCAGTTGAGAAAACTGGAGAAAATAGAAGTGAAGGAATTTTCCTAGGAATACATAACTAGTAAGGGTCTGAGGCAAGCTTTGAACTCGGGTCTTCCTGACTACAGACTGGGTTCTCTAGTCCCTGAGCCATCAGATGCAACTAAGAGGAAAAGTACAAATATGAATCAGGTAAGAAAGAGGTAGATTATGTCCAACAGAAAGAATATTAAGCAATAAAGAATAATTACATAGAATGATTAAAATCAATATAGAGACTATTATTTAAGTTTCATTAGGATATTTGCCACAGGACAGCTCATTAACTATTTTATATATTTCTTCCATTGAGGACAGCCCATCAGTGCCAAATAGGTTCTTTCCTTCCCTGTATTCTCTGTCTCTGTCTCTTTCCTCATCTTGTCCTTCCTGTCTTTTCCTCTATTCCTCTCTCTCTCTCTCTCTCTCTCTCTCTCTCTCTCTCTCTCTCTCTCTCTCTCTCTCTCTTTCTTTCTCCCCCCCCTTCCATCCCAGTCTCTTTAGTCTTTTTGAGACTCTGGGGTCTTTTCAGGTTGTGAAATTGCTTTAGGTATTTCTGGTATACAATTTAGAGAGAGACCACCCCCACTTTTGGTTGATGAGAAGAAAAGAAGATTCTGGAAGCTAAGAAAGGAGCTAGCAATCTCCATCATGTCCCTATTCTCCGATCACTACACTTTGTGAACATTGGGAATTTCCCATTGGTAAGTTCTGGTACCATCTCTATTAATTGAGTTGTTTCTTTGCTTCCAAATGGATAGATCCTTCATGCTCTATCATCTGGTATATAATTTCCTATATTTATTTTCTCTGACTTTTGTTTTACTATCTTGAGTTTGGACAAATGGGTTTTTCTGCTATTTGCTATGTGTCTTCGTTGTAGAACAGATATTTGGTGGGGAGGGAGTTAAGATAAGTTTAACTTTTTCAATTTCCCCCCCTTAATGAACAGTAATTAAAAATTTAGTTTGAGACC
This sequence comes from Macrotis lagotis, assembly GCF_037893015.1. NCBI lineage: Eukaryota > Metazoa > Chordata > Mammalia > Peramelemorphia > Peramelidae > Macrotis > Macrotis lagotis. Next base: position 451,306,095 of record NC_133666.1, on the reverse strand, counting down.
ACTTCCTTGTTTGCATTCTGCAACTTCCAGACTATGGAGAAGGCATTCATGGACCATTTAAGAAAGATGATGTTCTTAAAGAAGTGTCTCCTCAATATCCCTTCAGTCAGCTAGATTTGGTGGGCTCTTAATAAAACTGAAATTATTTTTGGGAAAGAAATTTGACTGGAACCTGAAAACATCTCCTAAACTAACAATATTTAAAGGAGTAGACAGCTATAATTCTAGCTCAGTACCTCATCTCTCTGAGGAGAATAGAGTATTCAAGCCTCTTCCTTCCTATTTACCCTCCTGTCAGGTTAAAAGTATCCTTTAAAGAAGACTAGGGGGTGGGGAAGAGTCTACAGATATCTATTCTTTTTCCCTGTGAGGTGCACAATAACACCCCAATGGCTACATATTGGGTCAATCTCATTATGCAACTAATGATAAGAATGGAAAGCTACTTTACTTTAGGAAGGGTTCAAATTAATTGTGTAGCCTCACGTTTAGATGTTTTAACAGGTACTTTCTAAACTTGCTATTGTGAAGTATAATTTACATGCAATCAGGATTGATTATCCATTTCCATTTTAAGAATTTTTTTTGACCATGAAGTCATGACTTTTCAGACACGTTTAAAAAATTTGGTTCCATGGCTAGTAGATTCTATTGATTGCTTTGATTATTTAGATCCAAAATATGGAAAAAACATTGAAAAGTATAACTCAAAATTAGAATGTCACTAGGATCTCCATATAAAGGAGATTCCATCTGAATTTGGATTAGTAGGGTCCTATCCACATGGGAACTCCTATTTCAATGTAAGGATGGGGACTGAGTTACAGTCTCTAGCTTCTACACTGTCCCCTAAACAAATTATTTCATCTTAAGAGGCACTTGTCTGGAATTTCTAACACATGGTTTCCCAATTACAAGCCAACTGGCAAGACTAAATCTCCACAACCAATCTTCACTCCATTTCATACAATGACTTTAAAGGCATTCTAAATTGGTAAAGGACTTTTCAAATCCAGTCTAAAAATTTTTGATTGATCCAATAGAGGTATTGGTCACCTGCAGAGTGCAGTCTCTTTGTCAGTTATTTGAAGAAAGATGAGTGATTGGGTGACTGATTGATTGGCTCAATTGATTTCCACCCCTTACTTGCATCGACATGAGACTAAATCTCAAAAAGTAAATTGTCCTCTGAGATTAAGTACAAGGCATAATTTGAAACCAAAACACTAAAAGATTGACATAGTAAGTATTACTGAAGCATACAGAGTTCAATTGTGTCTATATTTTTAATTTTCCCTTTTCTTTAACTCGTTAGTTTTTGGATAGAGATAAATTTAGTGCATTTTTGAAGGTTATTTTTCTAAAGCACATTGATCAGACCCATTTTTCAAACCTAAGGTGGTGATGAGCTGCTATTAAGGGATTAGGTGAAAGGGAAGAAGGTAAGAAGACACAATGCTATGAGACCTAAACCCTACAGGGTTCTAGGTTGTAGAGAATGTGCTGGCTGTGAAAATAGAGAGAAAAGTACCAGTTGTCAGTTGTCGGAGTTTCAGATCATGGGACATAAAGTCAACTAACTCTACAAGACAAGACAGGCAATTGTTGCAGGAGATGGGCTGGTTCTTTTCTCCTTACTGTAGTCAATTCCTCCAGATCTGGGTCATAGAGCACCACGTTTAGTCAATGGAAATGTATTGTTTCTTGTTTTGTTGTATCCCAGGATGTTGTAGTGTTTCATTATTATTTCACTGACTTTGGAAAAAAAAGACATTTGAATTTGACATTTGAAAGACTATTCTTTTAAAAATAATGCATGCATTTACTATTATAGAAACTGTTGGGAAATGATAGCCATTCTTGGCTATTTATAATTACAGGATATACTCCTTTGATAGGGCACATCAGATCCTAGGGAACTGATCTCAGGAAAAGAATCATACTAGAAGTTGATCTTTCAGATTTGGTAGAGCACATATGTGGAATGTAAGCTTCTTAAAGGCAGGCAGGAACTATATGGGCATTTTAAAAAAATTCTTGTATTGTATCTTGCAAATAGTAGGTGATTAGTATATGCTTATTGAATGAATTAGTTCAATATATATTAATTAGTTTGATATCTTGATATAAGAATTGTTGGATCTGTTATATGGTTACTTCATAGTTCATATTTTTATAGTGACTACCCTGAGAATCAGGACTCATGGGATACAGTGCTTTCATCTGTTATTGTATCATTATAGACAAATATGCTGTGGAAGAAATTGGATTAGCATCATCATATTGCATCAAACATCACCTTCTAATGTGATATTCTGACTTGATACTCTTTCAGAGCATGTAGTTAGGGTGATGCAGTGGATAGAGCACTAGTCCTGGAGTCAGAAGATCTTGAATTCAAATCTGGACTCAACCTTCTTAGCTGTATGAATTCAGGCAAGTTGCTTAATCCTGATTGTCTCAATGCCAGGGCTATCTCCAGTCCTCCTGATTCATTTCTTCCACTGAACCCAGATGACTCTGGAGGAGACTGGTGACTTAGCACAGCACCCCTCACTCAAATTCAATTCACGTACTTGTCATGACATCAATTCCCTGATGTTATGGTCATCTTAGAGAACTAAGGCCAAGCATTATCATCATCTTGAAGTTACTGGAGAGACAAAACAGTTTTATAATAAAACTTTTTAGTACTATGGCTGCTCCAAAATAAATCTGGGCAGAATACAGAGTTTGTTTCTACACCCTCTATACTATTCTTTCTTATCCTTGTGCAAGCTCCATACTCAATCTTGGCATCCACCCTCCAGATTCCTTCTTTACTTTTTGCTTCTTCCTGACTGTTTTACACAGTTCACCACTGTAATTCTGCATACTCTGGAGACATTTTCCTATCCTGATTTTTCCATCCAAATTTAGTTATTTTCTAAACTTATCTGTTTGTTCAATGCCCTAATCTTTGTTACTTTGATAATGTATGGTAAGAAATTTAATGCTTCTAATGAGTTACCTAGCTAATGTGTTATCCCTAACAATTAGTTTTATTTCATCAGCCAGTTAAAATACACATATGTCCAGAAGAGTCTTTAAGAATCAGAACTTCAGATTGATAATTGATGCTATTTTGGTCAAAAAGACCTCATGGGATCCCATCATATCTTTTCATAGCAATGGTTAATTACTCAATCTATTCATGAGTCTATCCCTTCCTGGAATATATACTTACTCTAAGAAAATTAGATAGAGGGAAGGTAGTTTCTAAAAAAGAGAACTCGACTTGGAGTTTAGTTTCAGATGAAATCTGACCTTGATCTTAAAGGTTCTTTTGAATGTAAGGTTCTATGGTTTCTGGTCTTGGTTCTGCTATTCATAAGTTATGTGATTTAAAGAAGTCATTCAGCTTTTTTGGGACTCTTATTTGCTATCTTTAAAATGAGGAGTTGGTATAAATTATTTGCAAGGTCCTCTTCATCAGTCACATTTTTCATCTGTGAACCAATAAAATATGGATTTAAGATATATAGCATGAGGAATTTAGATAGGAAATAACAAATAACTTGTTGAAAACTGTGATTAAATGGGTTACCTCAGAAAGCTATGAAGAACTTGTAAGGTTTTGAAAAATGGAATATATTCCCATCGGTTAGGATGTAGTGCCTGAAAGTAGAGAGATGGGTTAGTTGACAATTTCCAGGTAATTTTCAGCCCTAAGAGTCTGTGACCTTGCAGTATTTTGAGCTGTCTAATTTAAGTATCAATTGATATCGATTTTTACCAATTCTCCTAGGAAATTCAATACACAAACTAGTAGAACCACTTCATCAGGAAGTATTTTCCAATACCCCACTCATGATGCTATCTTTCCAATGACTCCTTACTTCCAATTATTTGTTCTCTTGAATCATGCTAAACAATTCCTTACCTTCTTGATTTTCACACCTTCAAATTTGAGTAGATATTTATTATGTCCCCTGTTAGTCATCATTTAACTAAGCTATAAATATTTAATTTTTTAATGCTCCCTCATCAATCAACTCCTTAAGCCAGAAATAGAAATGGATTCAAGTCCTGGGTTTGAATCTAACTACTTGTGTGACTCCTGATAAACCACTTGAGAACTCAGTTTCCTTATCTGTAGAATGAGAGAGCAGTACTAGATTATCTCAGAGAGGGCAGGAAAAGATTATCTCTAGATTACAACAAACTCTAAATCTTGTAATATTTTGATACCTTAGCTGGTAAAAAGTCTGACAGCCTGCTTAGGGTAAAACAGTCAGGAAGAAGCAAAAAGTAAAGAAGGAATCTGGAGGGTGGATGCCAAGATTGAGTATGGAGCTTGCACAAGGATAAGAAAGAATAGTATAGAGGGTGTAGAAACAAACTCTGTATTCTGCCCAGATTTATTTTGGAGCAGCCATAGTACTAAAAAGTTTTATTATAAAACTGTTTTGTCTCTCCAGTAACTTCAAGATGATGATAATGCTTGGCCTTAGTTCTCTAAGATGACCATAACATCAGGGAATTGATGTCATGACAAGTACGTGAATTGAATTTGAGTGAGGGGTGCTGTGCTAAGTCACCAGTCTCCTCCAGAGTCATCTGGGTTCAGTGGAAGAAATGAATCAGGAGGACTGGAGATAGCCCTGGCATTGAGACAATCAGGATTAAGCAACTTGCCTGAATTCATACAGCTAAGAAGGTTGAGTCCAGATTTGAATTCAAGATCTTCTGACTCCAGGACTAGTGCTCTATCCACTGCATCACCCTAACTACATGCTCTGAAAGAGTATCAAGTCAGAATATCACATTAGAAGGTGATGTTTGATGCAATATGATGATGCTAATCCAATTTCTTCCACAGCATATTTGTCTATAATGATACAATAACAGATGAAAGCACTGTATCCCATGATGGTGTTCAAATTTAGACATTTCTATCATGTGATCTTATTCTGTCTGGTCAAGAATAGAAATGTCTAAATTTGAACATGATTGATCTAGTCTTGACTGATTTTTTTATTAAAAATAATTTTTATTGATATGCTTTGCTTTTACATAGCCCAAATTTTGACTAGCATTCCTCTATCTCCTTTCTCCCCAAAAGTCATTTCAAATAACAAAGAACTTTTTAAAGAAAAAAAGAGGAAAAGCGGGGGGGGGAATCAACAAAACAGGACCATATATTAAAAATACAAGTAATGTTCCACATCCACATTTTTGCAAAACAATGGAAGGAGAGGTTCTCTCATATTAATTTTTCGGGGCCATTCTTGCTCTTTGTCAGTCAGTCAATAAACATTTATAAAGCATTGTATCAAGTGCTGAGGATACAAAGAGATGAAAAAAACAAAGAGAAGCTCTAGAGGAGCTCAGATTAGAATAGGGGAAATGACATGCAAACTATTTACAAATAAATTATACAAGAGAAATTGAGAATAATCAACAAGAGAGAAGGCAGTAGAATTAAGAGGGAATATCTGTAGAATGGGGGATTTTTGGCTGGGACCTCGAAGGAAGTCAGGGAAGCCAGGAGGATGAGATGAGGGGGGTAGCATTCCAGGGATGTGGGCAGTCTGCAAAAGTGCTCCTTTGGAGATGGACTGTCATGGGGAAGGAACAACTTGGAGGCCACTGATACTGGACTGCAGAGTAGGGGTAAGGTATAAGAAAGCTGGAAAAATAAAGGAAGCAAGTTGTGAAGGACTTTGAATGCCAAATAGGATTTTATATTTGATCCTGGGAGCCAGTGGAGTTTATTGTGTGGGGTAGGGATGTATGTGACATGATCTACAATGCAGTGTTCTCCTTCTATTGTTTTGTGATAATTTTTTTCTTCCATTTTTATTGACCCAGTCATTGTGTATATTGTTCTCTTGGTTTATTAATTGTATTTTGCATCAGTTCATATGCTTCTTTTTACTCATCATATTCATAAATTTTAATAGTAGTGTAATATTCTATTTTATTCATGTACCACAATTTGTTTAGCCATTCCCTAATTGAATCTCATTTACTAGACTTAATTTACTTGCCCAAGGTCACACAATTATTAAGTGTCAAGTGTCCAAGATCACATTTGAACTCATGTCCTCCTAACTCCAGTTGTACTTTAGTACTTGTGGAAGACAAGGAATAATTTCATCTTTCAATTATAATGATATTGAAATTTAGTTCTGAATTGTTTAATCTTCCTTCTCCTTCTTGTTGTTATTTTGGTGCTATTCTTTATTGATATTTTGATTCCCATTCTTATTGTAGAACATTTTTAGCTTTTAGGAACTTTAAATTTCTTAGAGATTCAAAACATTTTCTAAGGTAGTTCCTTTTTTTTTTTCTCAAATGGAGCCAAATAAAAACATTCTACTTGTCTAATTAACTGCTTTATATTTTTCTGGATTTCCTTTGTTTCTGTGAAAACTCTCCTTCCATCTTTTACAGATGTTCATTTCTCAATATTAATATTTTTAAATTGGCTTTGGATCTTTAACTCTCTGCATCACCCCCAGAGTCAAACAACTGTCTTTGGCAAGGAAAACATATATGGAATCGTGGTGGATTTCAAAGGGGCTGACTAAAAGGTAAAATGATGCAGTGAGTAATGGTACTGTTTAAGGCCATCACTGTGGACTGAAATCATTGTGGCAGGCTCCTTCCTGTCTAGGCTATCTCCCTGAACAGTCAGTAGTGTGTCTTTCAGTTGACAGGTAGGCTGATTCCCCTTCATGTTATCAAGGAGGCTAGATGTTGGCTGGGGATTTAAAGTAAGATGAACAAGGATTTAAGCACTTGAATACTTCTGATTTTCCCCTCTGATTTGAGGAACATATTCTTTTGGGTATATATAAAAGAAGCATTTTTTGTGCTTTGTAGTTAAGTATGAGTTGAGTGGAAAGAGCTGGATCTGGGTTCAGTGGATTGGTCTTCACATCCTGTGTTGGCCACTTACTATTCATGTAATTTTGGACAAATTACTTTACCCTGCCTCAATTTCCTTATTTATAAAATGAGGAGGTTGAACTAGTTGACTTCTAAGGTCTCTTACTGTTCTGAATCTATGATCTCATGACTCTTCACATCAGTCAAATTCAGAAATGAGGACAGTCATTAAGTACTTAATGATATTTAAGATGCTGATGATAACAGGATATAAAGAAATAGAGCCTCTAATTTCAAGGAATTTTCAACCTAATAGGCTGAGAGTAGGTATAAGTATGGTGACAGGATTAAGATATACAAATAAACAACTCTATTACAAAGCAGAAGGTGGAAAGCTGGGGGAAAAAGTTCAGGCAAAATATTATGTTTTATAAGAGGGCACATGGGTACCTGGTATAGGTATAAATTATGGGAGTGCTGCTTCTTCCCTGCTTTGATTTTCAGGTTTCTCTACCTTGTGTCTACATCATTATTTGCAAACTCTACTTCTAAGGATTTTGGATTTTGGTATCTAAGAGAAACATTTAACTATTCTAAAAAAAGGATAGTAAAATATTCTTTAAAAAAAGGGTAGAGAATGTTGGTGGAACTTTTGCTGCCCTTACTGCCAGATCTTCTCAGCTAGCAGAATGGATATTTGAGTATTCTTCCACATTTCATTTTATGCTATAAGTTGACATCTAATTTTTCCATTGTATCACTGGGCTGGGGAAGGAAATGGCAAACCATTCTAGTATCTTTGTCCAAAAAACTCAACCAAGCAAACAAACAAAAACAAACCCAAATGGGGTGAGAAGAGTCCAATAGGATTGAAAAGACTGAACAACAAAAAAAATGACTGAACCAAGAAGGTGTTAGTTCATCAAAGGGACTCTCTCTTCCTTCTTTTCTCTTCTTCCATCTTCGATTCAATTGGATAATTATTGATTAAATACCAGTTCTATGTAAGACAGTGTTTTGTATGGAAGGGGTTATCAAAAAATGATCAAGGCAGTATTACATAATGGATAGAGAGCTTGACTCCAAGTCAAGAAGGTCTTGATTCAAATTCTAGTCCTGATGCTAGTTAGCTATATGACTCAGGGCAAATCATTTTTCTGTGCCTAAGTTTCCCTGTATTCAAGACAAGGAAGTTGGTTTTAATGGCTATGAAGTTGTGATTAAATTTTCAAATATATAATCATATGATGTTGTAAGAGGAAGATGGAGAAAGTTCAAATCTGTCCTTCCAAGTGGGTTATACAAAGTATGTGTAGATATTCTCTACTTTTTTCCTAATTTATCAGATGGAAGCTTAGATGGATTCTACTTCCAACTACATGTGATGGCTACCACTGAATAGCAAGAAGTTCACTAAATGGCTGCCCAACCAGAGCTCAGTGGGCAACTGCCGTCCATTACTCCTTTCCTTCCTGATAGCAAGAAAGGCAGGGATAATTTGGATTGTCTCTGAGAATTGGGTCCCTTTCCAGTCTTTGACTGTTTGGGCCACCTTGGACTTTTTATGCTTGTTCTGTTCTGATATTGTGTATGAATATCCCAGGAAGGATGTGTCCAAGAACAGACAGTTTGATAGACATAGGTGGAGCTGATTGGTAGTAGTAGCAGTGGCTAACGGCAGGGGAAATATCTATCAGGAGGAGAAAAGAACTATCAGGACAGGTAGGTCAGGAGGAAGGGAAACTTCAAGGACTGTGACCCTTCATGGTGAAGAGAAGTAATAGCTATGAATTCAAGATCCCCAGATTTGAGCAGAGTCACATCTAATAGGAACTATGTGAAGATTATAAAGACAATTAAGATTTCCAGTGCTAGGAACTACATATTATGATGCCATCCTCTATAGACCACTCAAACCAATCAGACTTTCTTTGTGACCTGAAAGGTAGCCATAGGAGAGGTAGGAGAGGTAGGAGAGGTAGGAGAGGTAGGAGAGGTAGGAGAGGTAGGAGAAGTAGATTACCACTTTTTTATATCTACTGAGTTTCATCATAGTAGCCATTGAGGAAACTTTTCTTCAATACACATAGCCAGAAGCAGACTCCTCCCAAATCTATTTTGGTTGATTGGAAATGGGTAGAATTAAATATCTGCATATACTCTTTCCAACCCATTAGGACAGACAAATCCGAGTGTGCACCATGCTAGTTATAACAACAGCAATAAAATAAATTATTTGACTTCATGGAACTTGCAGCCTATTTAAGCCAAGTATAAAAATAAGTAAATATGAAACTGAATATAAAGTTACATCAAAAGAGATGCAACTGCAGGAGGGTGGGGATGGGAGGTAGGAGTAGGGGAGAATTCAGAGAGGGGACTAATTCTTTAACTCATTCCCTAATTTACCTTTTAACAATGGCCATTCTCTCCTACTTCCCCATTTGGTGATCTAAACATAGTCTGAATATGATTCTTTGGAAATTCTCATTTACCCAGGTTGTTTTTCAGGGCCAGAGCTATACCCTTCCCCTCCTTTCTTCTACCTCCTTATCTTTTTTGACACTGCTCATATACAAGAATTGGGTGAAATGGCTTCTGGAAAAAGGAATGGTGGAATGGAATAGACTAAGTGGAATAGAATAAGCAGCCATGGGGATGTATGTTAGTTGGCTCATAATTAGACTTGTGATATCAAGTAAAGGTATATGACAGATATTGAGGCCTGAGCAAGTGGTGAAAATCTCTATGATGTATTCAAATAACCTTTTAAGTCTGCTATTATTTAAAACCAGAAGCATAATTTCTAATTCAGTAGAGTCAAAACTGTATCTAAGAGTTAATATTCTTATGAGGTTAAATGTTCTGGAGGGAGACTAGTATTCTGATGCTGGCAACCTCGAAATGACCTTGTTCTTGCTCCTTACCCAACTCAATCATAATGAGATTATGGCCTTAAAGATACATGATAATCTTGACTCAGAACTGGGGATAATGGGAGATAAGAATGGATCAGTTTTGCCCAAGGAATGGGATATATAAATTTACAGGCAAGTTCTAATTTCTATGGAAAAGAAAAACAAAAAAGAATAAAGAATCTCTTCCTGACTGGTGCTGTTCACTGTGGAAGAAAGTCAAGTCCCTTTTCTACATTGACCAGATATAGAAATAGTAATTAGCAGTCTGAAGAGACCTATTTGTTAGGAAACCAGATCCAAAACAGTTTGGGGCAAAGATTTTAAAACTTCATGAGATGAGAAAACAGGTTGTCCAGAGGATGCCCTTAGTCCTTGCCCATGCTCAATCTAATCAGTCATATTAGACAATGCTATATTGTAGTCATGGCCAGCTGAAGTCAATAAGAGGCCTTGTATAGGATGTTTAATGCCCCTGATTCACCTCTTCTGTGGTTCACTGCTTAAAGATGTTGTGGAGGGGAGTCTTAGGTTGAGCTAGAAGACTTCTGAGATGCTTTCCAATGCTGAGATTCTGAGATTCTGAGAAGCAGGGACTTTACATTCAAAAGGGCTTACCACAAGGAAGATAGCCCACTCCCTTTTCTCAGCACCTATCTTCTTTACCCCCTTTTTCAGGAATTGAATTTTTCTCTCTCTGGCTCTAATCTTAAGGAATGTCTCATTGTTCTGTCTAAACTGGACAAATACATTTATAACATATATTCTTTTTTTCTAGTAAATATGTGCAGTCTTCTAGATCAGAGAAATAGTGAAAAGTCAGGGAAGTGTTTTGGAAGAATAGTGCATATTTGTCAGGATGGAATATGCCTTCAACAAAAAACAGCTCGGCTCAAGTCAAGGACTGACTGAGGTTAGGGCCAGGGCGGTTTCTGATTTCATCTGCCCATTAGAGAGGGGATAGAGATGCACTACCATCACATATTTATCATTTTCAATGGAAACTATGTGGGCAGTTTCCATTATGCCAGGCCAAATTTAGACGAATGAAAAGGTCGACTAAGTAATTATTGATTTTATATGTGCACATAAATTAGAGCATGGAGCCCTTTAGTCACTGCTAAAAATAAGTCTTCTATGGATCTGGGTGAAGAGGCAGAGGGCCTATGGAAGGAGGAGAAGGCTATGGATCATTGGCAAACTTATATATTGGAATAACTGTTTCCTCATGGCTGCTGTACTAGTTCAAAGCTTATATTAAAATTCAACAAATGGAGTGTTTTGGATCACTGTGGGTGGATGGAGAAAGCCAAATTGGAGTCATTCCTCCTTTCAACAACAAACTTCTTTTGAGCAGTTGTGACTTATGATTATCATTCTGAGGAGTGCTCCTCTAAAGATTTGGGGATCAGTGAGAGAGCCTGGGCCTGTGATTTTATTAGTATAGGGTACTCCCAGGTGAGGAAACTCTGTCTACTAATGCAGATTGGCACCTTCTCTCCAACCCTCCAAGTTTATTAATCACAGGTTCAGTCCCTATCCCTCAAAATATGAGTTTTCTTTTAATTATGCAGCTCTTTAGCAAGTCATGCATGCATCTTAGGGAGTGAATTTGCCATCAGTTCTCGGAAGCATAGAATTTATTCACACATGGTGGGGGTAATTTGCAAAGGCTAAAACCAGGAAAACATATCCTTCTTTTCTGAAATATGTAGTACTTGGATTTGAGAGAGAAATTCCAAGAATCTCATAATCAAATCATCCAAGGCTGTTAATTGAAGTAGATGATTATTAAGCACTTACAGCACTCTTGAATGTCTAAGTACAAGAAAGTTATGAACTGCCATTAATTTCTCATGTCTCATGGAATTACATGAGGGGAAGGCATAGAACAATAAGAGAAAAGAAATGTTTTTAATTGATCATATTCTACATGGGATGCTGGCCCCAGAAAGTCAAGGCTGCTGACTCTTGTGCATCATAAAGACATTTTCTCACCTTCAAAGATAGATCAAGGCAAAATCAAGCAGTAGCTCGTTTGGGGATTATTAATATCTGCAATGGTTCAAAGTCTTTGGATTTTGTGTTCTTTAAATCTCAATTTACCATTTAGACTTTCCTCATGAGAGGTCAGTGTTTATTGCAACTTTTTTGAAATGAATTTGCCAGTTGTCCATGGAATTATGGGGAAGATGTAGAGGTGGAAGGGAATTTGGAGATCATCTGCTTCAATCCCTTCACTTTCCAACAATTAAGAAAAACATTTTTTTGACTGGGGGCAACTAGGATAAAAGTCCCCAAACTCCATCCAACCCTTTTCAGTCCTGTTCATGGGTCAATCTGCAAAAGCAGCCAAAGGTATTATGGGAGTTGAAAATAAACTCCTTGTCTCAACTGCACCCAGATCTCTTGCCTTTTTCTAATGGTTGTCCCCAAGATGAACCAGATTAGCACCCCAAGGATCTGGTAGGACTTAAAAGAATTTTGATCATTACTCAGTTTGGATCAAGAGGGCCTTCCACAAGCAACATGGGAAATAGTAATTCCAAATCCAGAATTTAAAATGCCTAACATTTCTCTGGCTAGCTATCTGGGGATGACTGGCTGGAGTTCTCATCACCAAATTGCTAAAGATAGTTCTTGGAGCTATAAGCTAAAGAACTGGCAGGACCTTCTCCCTCTGGAGAAGAAGCCACATAAAAGCTGGTATGAGTAGAAAACTGAGGCAGTTCAACCAAGAATCCAAATTTCAGATGAAGAATTGTAGATGGCAGCAAAGAGCGATAGCTCAGCAAAGAAGACCCATCACAAATGAGGAAAAGAAGAGGGCGGCATTGGGTCAGTGGAGATGCCCAGCAGATAGGAGTACAGAGCCATGTGATATCAGTGGCTCTGCAGTGTTGAAGGAATTAGTTGCTAACTATGTTCCTCCATGCATATTTCTTGGCTGCACATGCTTCCTGATAGTATCTCTTCTCCACTCTTGTACTTTGGTCACATATATTCCCTGTATCACTGGAGTGATTCATGGGAGAGTATACCTATGTGTAACTGAGAGGGTATCTTCATTACAATTCTTATAATTTATTTAGCTATACTATTTGAATAATTGTCTTTTGCATTACACCAATGTGTTCTTTTGTTGGTATAGTGAAAGAAAACACATTGCTGGGGACTCATGAGTCTTCAGTACCTTCTTAGACAGTTGCTCAAATCTGGTATCATTTTCTTGGGTGCTATACTACAGTTAAGTATATTGATGTCCAGAGAGATAATAACTTCAACTGATAACCTTCTGCTTTGTCAAATAGACTTTATCAGTTCTTCAAGCAAAAAGAAAATGAAATTGAGAATTTTAAAAAAAACAACTGGATTTACCAACTCGTGGCTAGTGTGTAACATGAAGACATTCTCTCACCTTCAAGGACAGATATAGTTTAAACTAGGACAGATACCTAGCCACAACTTATCTTCTTTTATATACCCTTTCACCACTTCTACATTTCATTTCTTCACTGCCTCTATCACTTTTTCCCTTTTATAGTGCCCTCAGAAGGAAAATGTGTGGTAAAACCAGCTTACACCAAGGCCTTAAGGACAACCATACTTTTTCACTTGATAGTCACAACTTTAGGTTATTGCTTGTGGAAATGAGGAGCTTCTATTTTCACCCTTCCATACTCTCCCCAACATAGCCCCTAGTATTTTCTGCTAACTACAGGTGTTGAGAGATATATGTGTCTTATGGGTTGGAGAAGATGAACTTTAAGTTCTCTTCCAACTCTGGGATCATCTGAAATGAACTCTTACTTTTACTAATGTTCTATAAATTTTATTAAACAAAACAGATTAGTATAGCAAGAGATGGCAAAATGCTTGTGTGTGTGTGTGTGTGTGTGTGTGTGTGTGTGTATGTGTGTGTGAGTGTATGTTTGTGCCTGCACCCTGGTAGGTAGTGGCATTTGAGTCCATGTTGTTGCCATGAATAATAAACTTTGGTAGTAAGGAGCTTAGTACTTTTATAACTAAAGGCGAATTGCTGTACCTCCCCAGAACTCAGTTTTATCATCTTTAAAATGAGAGAGCTGAGTACAATAGCCTTGGTAACACTACATCTAAGAGACTGGAATCTTTGAAGCAGATTGGAGGAATAGAATAGTTGGCTTAAATGAGAACACTTGTTGAGTAGGGGTCGGGGAAGGGGTTGCAGTTCACTGAGGGCTAAGGTATTGCTATAATGAATTCCCGAATTCCTGAGGACCAGCAACGCCAATATCATAAGCAAGAAATAATGACTATGGTAATCATAAAACAATAGATTTTTACATTTGGGAGAGATAAAGCTGGAAGGGACCTCTGAGGAGGGGGATATTGAAGCCAGGTTAAACTTCTTGGAAAAAAAGTGATTGTTAAATTTTTACTGTGAGCATTTACATTTTAGACAGAAATCAGCCATTGCTACAAATTGGGCTTGATTTTTGTTTTGTCAATTGCCTAGGAAAAATGATGGGGGAAATGTTAATAATGCAGATTAAGTTTAAAAGTGTGACATGGGTACATTTTTTCCCCCAGAGAGTCAACTCAGAGGACACCTGTGTGCTCATTATGTTCATCAAAGCAGGATCTGAATCAGAGGAATAACAGAGAATATAATTATCAGAGCAACACTGAACCACAAAAACTTGACAGGTAAAACAATAATTTTCTATTCTTCTAATAGACTTCTCATTTTTTCTTTTGATTTTTATTTCCAAATATGTTCTCAGTATTGGAAAACTAAGAATTTTTCTTTATAATTCTCTTAAATTGAACTATCATCCATATCCACATAACTTCCTTTGTACAATTTGTTTACATTTTCTCTTGTTAGATTGTAAGTTTTTTGAGGATAGGACTATCTTTTGCCCATTTTTGTATCTCCAGTACTTAGCACAGTGTCTGACATAGAGTAAACAATTCATAGATGTTTACTGATTTTTTTGACTGAGAACCACCAGCAACAGTCCTGTTCTCTAAGAATTTATCTTTGTTCCAAAACCTAATTTCATTACTCTCCTCCAGAATATTACTGTTTTTTCATACTTTGATATTTTAGTGAGGAATCTGACTCTTTTTATACTTAACTGTTTAAAAATATTGCACTATATTTTATTTGTTTTATTAAACTTTAAAAATATTGCATTATATATTTTTTGTTAAACATTTTTCTGATTACATTGAAAAACCATCCATTTCTTATCTTATTCCTTATCCTTATCAATTGAGGAAGCAAGCAACATAATATTAGTTATACATATAAAAACATGTAAAACATTTTCATATTAGTTTTATTTCCAAAAAAAGTAAGGAAATAAAGGAAGTGAGAAAATTTTACTTCAATTTGCACTTAGTTCATCAGTTCTCTCTCTGGAGGCAAATAACATTTTTTTTTAACATCATTAGGCCTTTGGAAATATCTTGGATCATTATATTGATCAGAGTAACCAAGTCACTCATAACTGATCATCATTAACACATTACTATTATTGTTCATGATGATTCCCTGATTGTTCTTCTCATTTCCCTCTACCTTAGTACATGTAAATCTTCCCAGGTTTTTCTGAATTTCTTAGAAAATAATAATACTGGGGTGGCTAGGTGGCGCAGTGGATAGAGCACCGGCCCTGGAATCAGGAGTACCTGAGTTCAAATCCAGCCTAAGACACTTAATATTGCCTAGCTGTGTGATCTTGGGCAAGTCCCTTAACCCCATTGCCCTGCAAAAAAAAATAACAATACTCCTTCACAGACATATGCTAAAACTTAAACAATTCCTCAATTGATAATATCTTTATTTTCAATTCTTTGACAATGCAAAAGAGAGCTGCTAAAAATAGTTGTGTTACACAGAGGTTGTTTTCCTTTTCTTTGATCTTTTCTGTAGTATAGAACAAGTAGTGGTATTGTTAGGTCAAAGGGTATGCATTTGGGCATAATTCCAAATTGTTCCCCAGAATGGTTGGATCAATTCACTACTGCATCCACAATTCATTAATGCATATATTTTCTCTCATCTTTTACAGGATTTGTCATTTCTGAAGGTGTAAGGTGTTACCTCAGAGTTGTTTTTATTTGCATTTCTCTAATCAATTGTGATTTGGGGTATTTTTTTTCATATGCCTATAGATAGCTTTGATTTCTTCTTCTGGAATATCCTTTTACCAGTTAACAATTGAGGAATAGCTCTTATTTTGTAAATTTGAAACAGTTCTATATTAAATATATATGAGAAATGAGACCTTTATCAGACAAGCTTGTTGTAATGATACTATTTTATTTTCTTTGGTATATTTTAGCAAAATGTAGTTTCATTGATTATCTTTTTATTAGATCTATTTTTGCTTTTCCTTTGTCTGGGATTATGATTGCTACCAGTCTTTATTCTTGAATTTCTGCTGGAGCATATTAGATTCCATTTCAGTCCTTTATTTTAGTCCTGTGTGTCTTCACACACACTTTCTTTTTTTTTTCTGAATTTTTTTTTAGTTTTTTGCAAGGCAAATGGGGTTAAGTGGCTCACCCAAGGCCACAAAGCTAGGTAATTATTAAGTGTCTAAGAGCAGATTTGAACCCAGGTACTTTTGACTCCAAGGCCGGTGCTTTATCCACTACGCCACCTAGCCGCCCCTCACATATACTTTCAATTGTATCTGGTGGGATTCTGGTTTCTAATCCATTCTACTATTCATTTTCAGTTCCATCCTGTTATCTTCTATTTCTTTAAGCATTACGTTCCTTAATCTACCCTTCCTTTTATTTTATCTCCCTCTCTTGTTAGCTTTTTGTTGCCAATCATAAAGACTAGCATTTGAGATAATAATAGAGGCTAGGAATACATGTTAGATATTTTCATGACCACTGCATCTCTGTTGGATAGATGGAATCCTGAAGTTACTCAACTATGGGTTAATCATAAATTTGTGTTCTCTAATGTCAGTTGGAACAGTTTCATTCCATCCTTCTCTTCATTTATGAACTCATCATATCGTCCAGTTTCATTTCCAAACCTTCTCCTCCTTCTTTAAACCATTTATACTACTTACTCCCCATCTCCTATCAGCAGAGTACATCTACTCATATTTCTTGGAGAAAACTGAGATTATGAGTCATGAATCTTCTTCTCAGTTCTTTACTTCAAATTCCTTTATCACACTTCATTCTTTCCTCCTTTATTATAATCTGAGGAGGATGTGTAATCTTTTACCAAGAACAGTTCTTTTACTTGTGCCTTCTTCAGAATTTATCCTTCTTTATCTCTTTGCTATATTTGGTACTGTTGACACCCCATAGCCATCTATCTGGATATTCCCTCAACTTCTTCCCCCCAACATTTTCATAAAGCTTATCTGTTTTAGTTACTCTATTTGATGCCTTTTTATTAATCTCTATTGCTAAACCATCATCCATGTCCTAAGGCTTACATGTTGAGTAT
Source organism: Macrotis lagotis (assembly GCF_037893015.1). Taxonomy (NCBI): domain Eukaryota; kingdom Metazoa; phylum Chordata; class Mammalia; order Peramelemorphia; family Peramelidae; genus Macrotis; species Macrotis lagotis. Next base: position 451,288,833 of record NC_133666.1, on the reverse strand, counting down.
AGCCAAGGGCTCTGTCTGCAGACCTCACCTCTTATAACATTGTTACAATAATTTTATCAGTTATGATTTATTATTATCTCTATGAAGGTGAGTCATATTTACATATTTATTCTTATTCTTTCTTATAAACCATAATTCCAGAGTACCAAACCTATTTGGTGCTCCATAAGCATTTCAAGCTCAATATTACCAAGATAGAATTCATCTCTTTTCCTTTCTTAAACTCATCTCTCCTCCATAGTATCCATTTCCATTGTGGTCACCACCATCCTTCTAAAGACACAAGTCTGCAGCTTCATGGTCATCTTCAATTCTTCTCTTATCTTCTCGGACCCATTTCTAATTATTTGATAAGGCTTATCAATTATGCTTTTACAACATTGCTTACATTTTTCGATTTTCCTGTCTCATGGCCATTTCTCTAGTTTAGGAAGTCATCTCTCACTTGAAATCTTGTTATAGATTGATCTTCTTGCTTCCAATTCTCCCCCTCTCTAGTCTACCTTCCACAAAGCTGTCAAGCATATTCTTAAAAAGGGGGGGGTTCTAATCTTTTTATTCCTCTGCTCAGGATAAAATAAAACTTCTTTGTTTGGCATTTAAGTTCTTTATATTTGGCCAAAACCTATATCTCCAAATTGATTTTATATTGCTCCCTTATACACACAGACTAGCCTATTTGTACATCTCCTGCATTCATTCTTATGCATTATGTTGACCTTCCATGCTTCTTGAGAAATTGAATGGATTTTTAATGAAATAGAGGCATTCTGAGCCTTCCTAATGAAATAAAGAACTAAGTAGAAATTTTGAACTACAAACCTGATAGGCAAAAGAAACAGAAAATCTTTACTTTTGAGCAATTGTAAGGGATTAAAAAAGACAAAATGTTTATACCCTAATAAAAGTAGCAAGTGTCCCCTGAGAATTCTAATGTTTTCAATGGTTATTGAGGGAGTTAAACAATGGAGTGACATTTGGTCATTTCATTTTATTCTTTTTTTGTTGAATTTAAGAGAACAATGAAAAGGGAAGGAAAATAAATTACAATTGGTTAATAAAGATGGTGGAAGCTGGTGAAATTTATTTAATCTGGGTGTGTGAGAAAAATACTAAACAAGCACACAAGAAGAAGTGGTTGGGCAGGCATCATATGAACTTCACTTTTAGCTAAAATGGATAAAAGTTGTTCACATTCAAATTAAAATAAAGAGTTTGATCTAGAAATACACTCAGTACACCAGGGAAACAAGGAGAATAGGGAGAGGGCATAGTAAGAGGGAGAACAGATTCAAGGATTAATTATAAACAAACAAATCAAAAAACTCTCCAATTTCCAAGGATCCATTTTGAAGGAGAATTTAAAGGAGAGAGGAAAGAATAAAAACTTGTAATTGGGGTCTGAGGCAGGGGAAGAAAAAAAAGGGGCAGAATTAGATCACATCAATTACTAATCAATGTTGATCACATTCCTTATCTTTCCCAACCTTTTATAAAGGGAAGGTCAGAAGGGAGACATAGAAAATTATAAGAGGTTAGAATGGAGGGAAACGTAAGATTAATAATCATAATCATGAAACACAAATGTGATAAAATCATTGATAAATTATAAGATAGCAGAGTATGAGAAAGCAGACTATAGTAATATATGCAAAAATTAATTTTAACATATGCATATATATATTAAACAAAAAACACATTTGAAACATGAAGGTTCATCCAGAATTGAAAAAAGGAACTGTAGCAAAATCCATTATGTTTAAAATGAAAGAAAAAAGGAAGGGTAACAATTATGATCTCAGACAAAGTAACAGCAAAAATAAAAAAATAAGAGAAATAAATAAGGAAAATACATAAATACATTATGCTCATTAGGCATTAACCCACATCTCACACCCCACATCAAAATAAAGTCAAAATGGGTAGAGGATTTACACATAAAGGGTAATACCATAGACCAATTAAGAGAACAAGAAATATCTGTTGGCTATATGGTGAGATGAAAAATTTATGACTAAACAAGAAATAGAGGACATTATATATTGCAAAAAGGATAATTTTTGATTATATAAGTTAAAAAGTTTTGTACTAGTAAAACCAATACAGCCAAGGATTAGAAGACTGGCAGAACACAGAAATAATTTTCACAGCTAATATTTCTGATAAAGGACACATTTCTAAAACACACACACATATTTATTTATAAAACTGAATCAAATATATAAGATCATGCCATTCCCCAATTAAATGGTCAAAGACTATGAAAAGGCAGTTTTCATATGAAAAAATTAAAGCTTTTTTATAAACATATGAAAAATGCTCCAAATCATTATTGATTAGAGAAATAAAGAACTATGAGCTACACCTTATGCCTATCAGATTGGCTAAGATTATAAAAAAATAAAAACGATCAATTTTAGAAAGAACGTAGAAAAATTTGGTCAATAATGAACTGTTGGTGGAGTTATGAACTGATCCAGTCATTCTGGAGAACAATGTAGAACTATGCCCAAAGACCAATAAAACTGATCATAGCCTTTGATCCAACAATATCAATATTAGTTCTATATTCCAAAGAAAGTCTCACATGTTCAAAATATTTATAGTACATATCATAATGGCAAAAAGTGGAAATTGAGGGGGTACCCATCAACTGGAGAATGGTTAAACAAATTATGATATAAGAATGATAATGGGTACTATTGTTCTGTAAGAAATCACGAGCAGTTAGACTTTAGAGAAGGATGGGATGGGGGGGGAAATGTATAACTCCAAATCTTACCAAAAAATGAATGTTGAAAACTATCTTTGCATGTACCTGGAAAAATACATAAATAAATTTATGTAATAAAAAGTTTCAAAAATGCTACTGAAGAAATAATTAAAATTAATTGGAAATCGAACACCTAAATCCTAAGGAATTGGTGGTTCAAAAATATATATCAAAGAAATAAGACAATTTCATCAAATAAAATTGGAACCATGAGACAAATATTAAACCTTTTGGAATGTAGTCAAAGTATTCATTAGAGAAAAAAGTATGTCTCCAAATACTTTCATCACCAAAAGAGAGAAATATCAGATCAATGAATTAGGCATGCAACTAAAAAAAACGAACAAGCTTGAAAAAAAAATAATTCCTTATACAAAATAACAATATGGAAATTCTGAATTGAATTAATAAATAAAATCAGAGCATTTTTGAAGATAATCATTAACTAGTCTGATTTTTAAAAATTACAGAAGAAAATCAAATTTTCAGGATGAAAAATAATTCATAAAAAATGAAAAATAAAAAAGGCAATTTTAAATAGCATTTTTTCTATTTTGTGCCAAAAAAGAAAAATTAAACGAGGCAGAAAAATATTTTTAAGTACCAAGAGTATCCAGAAAAGAAATGGAGATCTTAAGTAAGCCAATCTCAGAAAGTATAATTGAACAACCCATAAATGAAATCTCAAAGGAAAAAAAAAGGGGGAGTCAAATAGACTCAAAAGCATATTAGAGCAGGTGTTCAAAGAGCAAATAATTCCAATATTACACAAACTGCAAAAATAGGAAAAAAAGGACTTCTATGAAATGCTTTCTATGATATCTTATAAATATATTCTTGATACATGAGCCAAGCAGAGAAAAAATAAAGGAACCTGTAGTACAATATCCTTGATGAATGCTAATACAGAATACAAAAGTATTAGCAAAGTGGCTGTAGTAATGTATAAAAAGGGATTATGCAGTATGACCAGGTTACAGTTATACTAGGAATGCAAGGTTGATTGAATAATAGGAAAAAATAATCATAGCATAGGCTAATAACTTTGTTACAGATGATAGATATAGGAAAAAATCATTTTAATAAGATCCAACATCTGTTTCTGTTAAAAAACTTTAATAAGCATAGAATAAATTGACCATTCCTTAGTATGGTAAATTTTATCTATTGAAACCAAGAGGTAGCATCATTTCTAATGGAGTTGAACTGAAGGACTATCCAATAAGATCAGGATTAAAGCAGTGATGCCCATTATCATTACCACTAATTCATGTGGGACTATAAATTCAGGTAATAGCAATAAGAAAAGAAAAAATATATATATATGAAACAAAAGAACTTAAAACTTAGGAAACATCCATCAATTTGGGAATATCTGATCAAATTATGGCACATGAGTACAGAATACTGTTGTTACTTAAGATAGGGAAAGGGGGATGATTATTAAAATTGAGAAGACTTGTAAGTAAGTACTGACTCCAAATGAAGTTAATTGAACTTTTAAAAATGTATACAATAACAACAATATTGTAAAGAATTATAAATTATTTTTTGTAAATTTTGAAAACAATAATGTAAAATATTTTTGAAACTTTCAAGAATTCTGATCAATGCAATGATGATAGAACTGATGTTAAAATAAGCTATTATCACCTGAGAGAGAGGCTATGGTCTCCAAATTTAAAAAAAATACACTTCTGAATATGACCAATGTATGTATGTGTGTGTGTATGT